>NW_008602809.1:0-3529 GCF_000691845.1 Merops nubicus | reverse complement strand
GATGGGGAGGGCACCGCGGGGGAGCCGGCACCTCGAAACCTCCCAAACGGATAAAAATCCCAAGGGCGCTCCGGGAGAACCCCAGCCCAAGTGGCCTTCCTGGCCCAGGCATGCCGTGGAGCAGACCCGCTCCTACAAGACAGTCTTCCCCTCGGTTTGGTTAGTCCGCCTCAGAGAGCCGAAGGGCCTGCAGCAAACAAAAACTATTATGTATGAGTAATCCTTTGCTCTTTATTTTACATGCAGCAGCTGAAGAACAAGAAGCTGTCTTGTAATTTCTTGCTGGGGTTGCTTGAGTACAGGCACAGATGTAATGAGAAAGTTGGTCTCTGTGTCGTTGCTATAGCTTCACGTGTCACGTATCACAGCCCTTGCCAGGGAGAACAGAATTCCAGGGTTGCAGAGATCAGCTCTTTGTCAGGATTTAGATCAACGCTCAGCTAAAGGGGAGTGGTATGTACTCCTGCAGTAAAATACGTAAATGCCTGATTGAATTATTTAACAAATCACTTCTAGAGTTTGGATCAATTAAAACAAACCCGTGCATCGTTATCATTGTTATTATTATTATTATTACATTATGCCATCTAGCAGATTACTTGGGAACTGCAAGTAACCACAGTGACCGGTGTCAAAATATTAAAAGCACTTGCCCGTTTGGTTACATGTCACAACTGCCCCTGAGCAGAGCGCAGCGTCGGCAGCGTGCCCGGGGCTGCACGGCCACAGCGGGTACCCGGCCGCCTGACCGCATCCGTGGTTTCCAGAGGTTGGTGGTGGGTGTGGAGCTGTAGCACGTTGCACTTCCTGCCTTCAGTGGCTCTAGCGCAGCACTTTGGCAGCGTTAGGGAGGCTGGTGCTGGCCCCAAGAAGTGAACGTGTTGATGTTCCTGTTTTCCTACGGGAACGCTGCTGTCAGAGAGCTGCATGGGCTGGGCATGCACGAGCTGTTGCGTGGCTGGGGCAAGCTGCCAGGCCCCGGGGTGTGAGGCCCAGCACCACTGAGATGTCTCTTTGGGCTTGGCACCTGGGTCTTGACTAGATGGTCACACTCAGAGAGCTGTGCTCAAACAGCTTGACGTCTGATTGGAGACCAGCAATGAATGGTGTTCCTCAGGGATTGGTACTGGGACTGGTGCTGGAAACCAGCAGGTTGAGGGAGGTGATTCTCCCCCTCTGTTCCACTCTCATGAGACCCCACCTGGAGTACTGCATCCAGCTCTGTAGCCCCCAGCACAAGGACATAGACCTGTTAGTGTGGGTCCAGAGGAGGGCCATGAAGATGAAGGCTGGAACACCTCTCCTGTGAGGACAGGCTGAGAGAGCTGGGGTTGTTTAGCTTGGAGAAGAGAAGGCTCCTAGGAAGACCTTACTGTGGTTTTTCCAGTGCTTCAAGGAACCTACAGAAAAGCTGAAGATGGAATTCTTACAAGGGCATGTAGTGATAAGGCCAGGAGTAATGGCTTTAAACTGAAAGATTTAGATTAGATACAAGGGAGAAATTCTTCACTATGAGGGTGGTGAGACGCTGGGGAACACGTTGCCCTAGAGAAGCTGTGGATGCTCCATTCCTGGAAGTGTTCAAGGCCAGGCTGGATGGAACTTTGCGCGGCCTGGTCTAGTAGAAGGTGTTTCTGCCTGTGGCAGGAGAGTTGGAACTGTATGATCTTTAAGGTCCCTTCCAACATAAAGCATTCTGTGATTCTGTGGTTCTATGAAAGTCCCACTGTGAGTGGGCAGGAGGGAGGTGAGGGGCTGAGGTCTGCCCCGGCTGGTGTTGGGCACCTGAGGGTGCTGAGGGGTCCCTGCTTTCAGGCCTGCCTGATCTGGTGCAGGCTGGGTGCCAGGCACTGGGAGCCCCTGGAGTCCTGTCAGTGCGGAGGGCCGGGGGAGTGGTGTGTCACACTGCAGCCTGTTGCAGACAGCTCCTGCCAGCCTGCAGGACCATCCTACTGCGTAGCAGGGAGAGGAAGACTCTGGTTTGTATGGCTAATTCATCTCCAGAAGCATCCAATGCATTTTTCCTTTGTTTCCTTGGTCTTGCAAGGTGAAAACAGAGGACACTGCTGTGCATATGAAATAAACCCAACGGCTTAGGGTGACATGTGACACCCACATGTGGTGTGGCACTCCCGTGGTGCCTGCAGAGCTGTCTTCTCTGCTGAAGGTGCCCTGCCAAACCACTGTGCTGAGAGGCCTCTGCTCCCAGCTGGTGCCCCCAGACCCACCTCCCTGAACAGTGCCTGTGAGCTGCAAGGCCGAGGGCAGCCCCAACGTGTGGCTGAGTCGTGTGGGCACAGCAGCCTCGCCGTGGCAGGGGGCGGCACCTTGACCAAGCGCCGCCTGTGTCACGCTGTGCTGTCCCAGGTCTCGGGCTGGTGTCTGTGCAGGCAGGGGTTTGCTCCGGGCAGGACAGAACAGCCAAGGAGCCCTCCACACCTCCCTGTGGAGCTGCCTCCGGAGGGAGGTTACTGCTGGGGGGCTGGTGCTGGTACATGGACACTTCTGATAATGACTCCTGTGGAGCTGTTTGCAGAGCCACACTGGGCTCTGACATCCAATTAAAGTGACTCATGTTCAGCAATGAAGACCTGATTTTTTCACAGCATGGTTCACACTGGCTGCTGAGCCCCACGTCTCTCTGACAGCCCTTGGGCTTAGCTGTCTGCAAACCCTCATGGCAGGTAGGGTGGGCAGGAGTTGCCACTCCCACCACCTCCCCAGGCCCCAAGTCAAGCACTTCTATTTCTGCATTACCTTCTCTGGCAGAGTATTCTGTGTTAGCCCCTCAGAGACACCCTGGGGGCTCCAGATGGTGGCCAAGGAGCAGCAGCACCCCCACATTGCTGCCTTTGGCCCGGCTAGAAGTGCAGCTGCTGGGAAAGTGTCTTATGGTCACAGCTATGCTCAGGGATGGAAATTGTCTCAGCTCAGTTCCTCACCATGCTTGCTCACCAGTTGGTGTGCCACAGACCACTGCAGCCTTTCTTCTTCATGAACAGGCCAAATTAGCTCCAGGACTGTCTCTTTTATGCTGTGTGGTGGCTGCTTCAGTTCTGGGCACGGAGAACGTATTTGAGCAGCAAAAAAGCACATTGCAAATTGTGGTGGCCTGTGACAGCAGTTCCCAAATGAAATCCTGACCCCTTGCAGTCCCATGCTGAAATGCTGTGGCAGTGTTTGGGTGAAGAACAGCATCAGGGAAGCCCAGTTAGGTTTGGAGCACCTGCTGTAAGCGTGGGGCTGTTCTTGCGACGTTGGATGTCAGTATTTCCTTGGCAGGAGGAGAAGCTGAGGCACAGTAAGAGGGGAGCCTGCCCTGCGGGGCCAGGGTGTAATGCCTGTGAGGATGAGGCTCCCTCCTGGCCTGCGAGGCCGGCAGCACCCGTGCTGTGCAGGACAAGCACGCTGGAGGCTTATCTACGGAGCCCTGTAGCCCGGGGAAAGCACAGCAGCCCGCTCTCCATTTGTGCAGTGCCCCGGGAGCTGCGGGGCATCGGCCGCCTGCAGAGCATCGCCCGCCCGCGTG
>NW_008602808.1:0-449 GCF_000691845.1 Merops nubicus | reverse complement strand
TTAATCAAAGATGGGGCCTGATTTAACTCCAACTGCTTAAATTTTCCAGAGGTTTATAGGGTTTGAAGCAACCCCGCAGCCCAGTTCTTAAGCTGCTGTGTCTATTCCCTCTTCATTCGGAAAGCCTGTCAGAGATGGACTGAACCTTTGTCCTCTCAGAAAGCAGCAGAAACCTGGTTTTATCATCCCATATTAAACTCCCAACTTTGTCTATCCCCTCCACCAGGGAGAATGATTCAAAGGCAATGTCCAAGAGACCTGGAGGAGACATCCTGCCCTCTCTTCTCACAAAGTTCTGTGCTCACCTTGCAGCCCAGACAAAGAGGATGGCAAGAGGGGCTAGCAGGCTTTATGCACTGACAAAGTATTTTCAAAATCCACGTTTTGCTCTCTCTCACAGCAGAGACAGCATCTGGAGCAACCCCACAAGGTGCCCAGCCCAGCGTACC
>NW_008602807.1:292-1407 GCF_000691845.1 Merops nubicus | reverse complement strand
GGCCGTGGTGGAGCTAAACCACAAGGCAGGGGCACGGGCGAGGATCTCTTTTGTCTCGGCCTCGTAAACAAGTGGGAAGGAGGAATGTGTCGCTGCCGATGAACTCGGAATTTTGCAGCGATCTGCCCGGCCAGATCCCGGCTTTACCAGCAGCAGCGTCAACTGTCAAAATCAAATCTGATGCTAATAGCTTCGGTACTAAATAAAATGAGAGGCGAGATAACATCAGTGCTTGATAAATGGTAATGAGTGTCTAACCTAGGGGAACAGAAGGGCTGTGGGGCTCTTTAATTCAGTATTGAAAGGCTAGCTGGGTACTGCAGGCTCTAGCAGATGTTATTATGTGTGTGTTTTGATTTTTGACTTGTATTGGACGTTTATTAGGCTAACCAGAGCCACCCCACGCATGACCACTTGGTCCAGGCACCATCTGGCACAAGCAGGGCGGCGTGCAAGAATAGGCCCTCGCTTTGGTGCTGAGGATCCACAGGCAGCATCTACCATATGGACCCGGAGCTAATGTAGGTTAAAGCTAGACAAGCTGATCTCTGCTTTTCACAGCTCCTCCAAACCTCTCTGCCATCCTGGCAGCGTGCACCTTGGTGGCTGGGGAAGCGATCCCGCCTCCGCCTTCCCCCAAAGCTGGCAACAGGGGTGCAAGCCCCCCAGGCGCTCCGCAGCCCCCCACCCTGGGGGTTATTTCTCGAGTCAAACTTCGCGCCTCGTTTTCCCCCCGTTCCCGGGAGAAGCAGAAGTCTCTCCAGCCCCTCACGGGCCGTCCCGCCGAAAACAAATATTTTCAGAAGCTCGAGCGAGTGGTGCAAACCAGACGCAAAATCCGCCTCGAAACTCCAGGGCATTATCGTCATTGCAGATATAAAAAGAGCCCGTAATAAAATAATAACCGGGAAACGTAATAAACCACCTGCTGCATGTTGACACACACGCACACGGAGTTCAGATTTAAAAAAAAGTTGCATGAACCTCAAACAGCTGAGCCTGAAAGTCAACCCAGAGCAGATCAGACGCGCAGCTCCTGCGAAGTCTTCCCCGTGCCCAACGCGCCATCCTGGGTCCCTTCGGAGAGCGACAGCTCAGCGGCCCCCCTGAAGAGC
>NW_008602807.1:0-244 GCF_000691845.1 Merops nubicus | reverse complement strand
GTCGCCCCGGCCGGGTGCCTGGGCAGCGGCGGAACGCGCCCGGTGACCGCCCCCTCCCCATCCTTTCCCTCTCCCCATCTCGCTTCGCTCGAGGTCAAGGCGCCTTCCCCTCGTCTTTCGCGCCCCAGTTGCTGCCGGTTTGTCTCCAGCCTGGCCCGGCTCGGCGTACACGTGGACAGGCCAAACGCATCTCGCTAACGAGACAACGCTAATTAATTCCGGGCGGGTGAAAGTTGCCAGCCTG
>NW_008602806.1:702-2465 GCF_000691845.1 Merops nubicus | reverse complement strand
ACCTTTTGCCAGAGGCTCCAGGACAGCCCCCCTTCTCCAGCAGAGGAGTACAATACATTTTTGACATCTGGCTCCATCCTGACCAGTCCAAGTGCTACTGCATGGGCAATCTCATGCTTGATCTGGTCAAAAGCCTGTTGCTGTTCTGGGCCCCACTTAAAGTCATTTTTCTTCCTTGTCATGAAGTAGAGAGGACTCAAGGTTTGACTGTATTCGGGACATGCATTCTCCAAAAACTAATGACACCTAGGAACACCTGGGTCTCTTTTTTGTGAGTTGGTGGGGACATGGCAGTGATCTTGTTGATCACTTCAGATGGAATCTGACGACGTCCATCCTATCACTTTACCGCCAGAAACTGGATCTCATGGGCAGGTCCCTTGACTTTGCTCTGCATAATGGCAAAACCGGCCCTCAGTAGAATTGTGATGATCTTCTCCCCCTTCTCAAAAACTTCCTCGTCTGTGTGCCCCCCCCACAACAATATCATCAATGTACTGTAGGTGTTCTGGAGCGTTACCTTTCTCAAAGGTCACCTGGATCAGTCCATGACACAGAGTGGGACTATGTTTCCATCCCTGTGGCAGGCAATTCCAGGTGTACTGAAGACCTTTCCAGGTAAATGCGAACTGTGGCATACACTCTGCTGCTAAGAGGATGGAAAAGAAAGCATTAGCAATGTCTATCATGGCATACCATCTGGCTGCCTTTGACTCGAGCTCATACTGGAGCTCCAACATGTCTGGCACAGCAGCACTTAATGGCGGTGTCACTTCATTCACGTCACAATAGTCCACAGTCAGCCTCCGTTCCCCAGTAGACTTGCACACAGGCCATATGGGGCTGTTGAAAGGTGAGTGGATCTTACTCACCACCCCTTGGCTCTCCAGCTCTCGGATCATCTCATGTATGGGGGTCACAGCATCTCTATTGGTGCGATACTGCCATCGGTCCACAATCTTAGTGGCAATCGGCACCTTCAAGTCCTTTATCTCCAGCCTTCCCACTGCAGAGGGACTCTCCGAAAGACCAGGAAAAGCATTCAGCAGCTTTGATGCATCCAGTTCCACTGCAGCGACCCCGAACGGCCAACGATGTCCCTTGGGGTCTTTGAAGAAACCATTCCTCAAGTAATCGATACCCAAAATACATGGGGCACCAGGGCCAGTGTAAGGATCGAATGATTCTTACTTATTTTTCTGGCTTTCTCAGCGACGGGAGGCTGTTTCTTGCTGAGGACTACAATACCCATACAGCCTCTCCTTCCTACTTCCTCCCTTCTCCCTGCTTGGACTGAGAAATCTCACGATGGTTCCCTCAAGATTTTGGTACCTTGCGATAGATTTTATTGATAACAAATATTATATTAAGCATGGATCTTCCGTGATTCTCTCTCCCTCATGGGATCATCTCCGTGGTGGACCTCTTCTCTGGAAAGCAGCTCTGCTCCCGGTAAGCTCGCCTGCTTGTTTGATCTGCTGAAGATGTGGAGGGGAAACCGCACTGCGGTGGGTTCCCCCCCCATGATCGCCACTGCGAACCCGGCAGGTGAAACCTGCGCTGTGCCGGCATCAGGACTGGCCGAGCTGCGCTGTGCCAAGCCGAACCGAGCTGAAGAGATGGTGCCGTGCCAAACCGCGCCAGGCAGAGCCAATCCAGACTGGGCTATACTGTCCCGGGGTGTGGAGCCGCGGTCACCACACCGCTGCCGTGGCTGTGCGTGCGCGTGCCGCCCTTCCCCCTGCCAGTCGCCAGAGCTGCTG
>NW_008602806.1:0-382 GCF_000691845.1 Merops nubicus | reverse complement strand
GCAGCGCCTTGGCGCATGGACAGAGACATTTAACCTATCGGGATACGGGGTTAGAGCGTGGCTATGCAGTGTTAACCAATATGAAAATATAAACTATGTGTGATCGGTCACCGAGTGTATAAATACGGCTGCCTGTGTAGATTAAAGCGGAACACTGACGAACCTTCTGTGAAGTGTGTCGTGATTCTGGGGCTCCCCGCACAACAGGCTCTGGTCACTGCTTCCTGGACTTCAACTCCCAGGAGGCAAAGTTTCTGGAACTTCTGGTCAATGTCATCCTGAGTGCCAGAACTTACTGAGATCACACTGGAACTACAGTTCCCATCATTCCCATCACTCCACAAGGGACTTCCTACCGACGCCATCTTGTGGATTGGGAATT
>NW_008602805.1:10011-16990 GCF_000691845.1 Merops nubicus | reverse complement strand
TTGGGGAAGCACCAAAATGAGTGTAAATAAACTTTACTTAAAGATTCATGTCTTAAAGAAAAACTCAGTTTGGGAATTTGACTTGGAGGGTTCTTGGAAAGAAAGAAGAAATCCCAGAACCCAGCGTGGTGGGGTTGGGAGGGACCTCTGGGGTTCATCTCCTCCAACCCCCTGCTCCAGCAGCTCACCCAGGGTCACATCCAGGCAGGTTTGGGATCTCTCCAGAGCAGGAGACTCCACAGCCTCTCTGGGCAGCTGCTCCAGGCTCCACCCTCACACCAAAGAAGTTTCTCCTCCTGCTCAGGTGGCACCTCCTGGGTTCCAGTTGGTGCCCGTTGCCCCTTGGCCTGTCCCTGGGCACCACTGAGCAGAGTCTGGCCCCAGCCTCTTGCCCCCTGGGGGCCCTTCAGCTCTTGCTCAGCACTGATCAGATCAGTTTTTCCCCTGATGAGTGATGGTGCCTCTGCTTCCCCAGACTGCTCCTGTCTCATTTCACAGGCATCTTCCTCCAGAGGTTAACAGGACCTTTTTTTCCGTGGCCTGCAGCACTAGTGAGCAAATACCAGTCCACCAAGACAGAACCACAGATGGTTTGGGTGGGAAGGGACCTCTCAAGCTCATCCAGTCCAACCCTTGCTTCCTTTCTTATTTTCCTTGCAGCCTCTCCTAAACCTTTCTGCAGACACTTCACAGCTAGCCTCCAAAACACCATCCACCACCTCATGTCCAGGAACCCTTGTCCTGCTGTTGATGCTTTCCTTCTTCTTCCTCCTCTCTGCTAGGAGAAGCACGTGGTACTGGAAGCAGCCAAGAAGAAAGAGAGAGACTTGGTAGCCAAAGAGATGGAGACATTTCAGGCCTCCATCCAGAGGCTGTGCCGGGGTGCCCTGGCTCTTGGCAGGACCATGGACTACGTGCAGGAGGACATGGATGCCATGAGGAACGAGCTGCAGGCCTGGCGCCAGGAGAACCGGCACCACGCGGAGGCTCTGCAGAGAGAGCAGAGGTGGGGCTGGCCAGGGCACCTGGGGTGTGTCCCCCTGTCCCCCCGAGGCAGACTTCTCCTGGGAAGAGAGGGGAGAGGTTTCTCATCCACCTCTTTTTTTTTTTGTGTGTGCTCTGGGGATGGTTTTTTTGCAGTCCGAGGCGTTTCTGGAAGCGTTCAAACTCTTCAGGTCTTCCCTGCCCCATTTCTCAGGCCCTGTGTAAATTTGTGTGATACACGAGGGCTTCATTTGTTTTCTTCTCAGAAATATCTCAGGAGCAAGGAGGGGAAGAGCTTAGTGAACAAAATAGATGTTGAGTGGGGGCCAGGAGTGGATTCCTGAACCAGAACCTGCTCGCTTTGTGCCACTGGACCCAGCGTGTCCTGCAGTGGAGTCAACAGTTGTTCTTGTTGTTATCAGCTGGTTCACAATGGTTAAAAGGTTCAAAACCAGCCTTGGAAAGCCAGAAGAGTGAAGGTGACGTGTGTAGCACATCCAGGAACAAGCTCAGGCCAGGAAACAGCTTCTTTGGCCTTACTTGTCTCACCACTAGGTCTTCATGCTCCTTGAAAATAGAAGGTCCCCTCCAGTTGTGTGTCTTCTGACCCTGAACACCAGCTAGATGTTGCTCTTCATGGGTTCCCAGGCAGCCTAGATGTTTCTGCTGCTCCCTGAGCCCCCTGCCTCAGTCATGCAGGAGGGAGTAGGGGTGGTGGTCTCAGGTGGAGCCTTATCTTAGCAAGGTGTCAAATGTTGGACACTTGTGGCTGCTGGCTCAGGCTGCTGGCTGGGTGGGGTGTATGGATTTGGGTCACAGGGGAAGTGTGATGTCAATTCCTTCTACTTACATAGCACCTTCTAGCCCAAAACCTTGACTGACTTCAGCACCTTGCTTGGCCTCAGCACCCACCACCCTGCCAGGAGACAGGGGATGGTCTTTGGCTCTGTTTGATGGCTGGGGAAACTGAGGCACTGATTCCCTCACCTCAGCACCACACCTACCAGGGGGGTGTGAGGCTGGGGCCCCTCTCCAGGCATGTCCTCACTCAGGGGATCCACTCTGCCCTCGACACAAGTCACTCCAGCAGGTCAGGGGCCTGGCAGGAAGCTGGGGAGGGACTTTGGAGCAGGGGCTGTTAGGACAGGACAGGGGGGATGGTTTGAAATGAAAAGAGGGAGATTGAGAGCAGAGAGAAGGAAGAGGTGTTTGATGCTGAGGATGGTGAGCCCTGAGAGGTGGTGGCTGCCCCATGCCTGGAACCATCCCAGGGGAGGCTGGCTGGAGCTCCAGGTGCTGCCTCCTCCCTGGGCCCAGCAGCTGCAGCTTGGGCTGCCCTGGGTGGGAGAAGCTCTGGCTGTGTGTGTGGAGCTGGGTCCTCCTCAGCAGGAGAAACTGGATCAGCCCAGAAGCAACTGCTGAACTCTTGGATTGTGGGTGATCTCCCTGGAACAATGCTCTGCTCTCTCCAGGTTGTTAGCTTGGCCTTTCTGCTTCTTATTCTGAACTCCCTTTCAGGAAGGGTGGGCACCGCTTAAATACTTTGTGGATTTTTGGGTGTTGAATGTGTTTTCCTGGAGGCTTCAGCATCCCAGTGACTTTGTGCTCTTTGTGTCTCCTCCAGCATCACGGACGGGGCTATAGAACCCCTGAGAGCTGAGCTGGCTGAGCTGGAGCAGCTGATCAAAGACCAGCAGGACAAGATCTCTGTTGTAAAAGCCAATATTTTAAGGAATGAAGAAAAAATCCGGAGCATGATTCTGGGTATAAACCCCTCCTCAAGAGGGGAAAGGAAAAGAGCTTTGGGACTGGCTGACATCCCCACCAAATAAAGACCAAGCAGTGGAGGAAACCAAGGGGTGCCTCCTTTAGATATAAAATGTTTAAGGAGCAGAAGTCTGAGAATAATATAAAATCCTCTTATTGTGGTGGTCGTTAGGTGTTGATTTTTGTTGGTTTGAGTGCTCAAGCTGCAGAGCAATTAAAGTGAGGTGTTTGTTTAGCTGTGAGCTGCTCTTGCTCCCTCACCAGCTTTCCACAGCCCCTTTTCCCTCCCTGCCTTCCTTCTGAGCCACTTCTCTCCACATCTCTTCATCCACCGAGGGTACTTTTGAACACACCACCATGAAAAACAGGTTTTAGCTGCTTCTCTTGCCCCCTTAAAAAAACATTCCAGGCTCCTGCAGGCTTCAGCTTCCTGAATCCTTAAAATTACCCAAAGCAATGCCACAGGCCCCAGCAGGAGAGCCTGGTGTGTTCTCTGGTGCCTCTCCTCACCCCTGCAGGGGGGCGGCCCCTTTCCAGAGCCACCAGGAGCCCGGGTGGGAGGGGGTGAGAGCAGGACCCCCCCCTCTCCCAGGGAGAGCCCCAGCCCCGCAGGCAGCAGAGGTGTTTTATCTCTGCAGGTGTTAATTCTGCTTTTATTGCAGCCCTTCGTTTGGAAGGGATTAATTTAAGTGCCTGTTTCCTCCCCAGTGGCCGTTCCCGTGGCCTTCCGAGCGTGAATAACTCCACGGGTCTCTCCAGTGGGCTGCAGGTGTCTGTGTGCTGCTCCTGGTGACCTCCTGAGTGGGGACTGCTCCTCAGAGCCCCTCCTCAGGCTGCAGAGTGTGTCAGCAGCGACCCAGCCCCACGGCTGCAGCAGGCAGGGGAGGTTTCAGTCCCCTCCCAGGCTCTCCTCTCAGGATTTTCCTCGTCCTCTCCTCCTCCCCACGTCGTGTGGATCGTGTGTGAATTCCTGGTGCCCCTTTTCCCTACTGTGACTGGTGAATCTGTGGGATTTGAGGGGGTTTAGGTTGGTTTTTTTTTCCCTTCTTGGTTTCTTTTGCTGGTACCTGGACCTCACAAAGCTGACCAAAGGGATCAGCCCCAGTGGTGTATTTAGTGTGTCAGTACAGAGGGGGCTTTGCTCTGTGGGGTTTGGTGGGGTGCAGAGGACCCAGGAGGCTTGTGAAGGAACAGGAGGAATATCCTGATTCTTAACAGCACTGGAGGCTCCAGCCCTTGCTTTGGAGTTGCCCCTTGGGTTGCTTTTTCTGGCACCCCCAACCTTTGTCACCCCCTTGGTGCCTCTGCCAGGGCCCCCAAGAGCAGCTCAGGGCTGGAGCTTGGGTTCATTTTGGAGGCAGGTTGAGGACGTGGCACCAAGAAGAGCCAACCCAGAGCTGTGCCTCACAGCCCCTGTCATCGGGGGGAACCCACGGGCAGTTGTGGGGGGCAGGGCCTGGACTGCACAGTGCAGCTCAGGGGGTGGCTGCAGCTCCCCTGGGTCAGGCTGGGCTCCTGAGTGTCCCTGAGCTGCAAGGGTGGAGCTGTCACCTGGACCCTGCAGCACAGCCAGGGACACCCTGGGGTGACGGGGCATCCCTGGGTGAGGAGGCAGCTGGAAGGGGTGGTGGGGTGTGCTCAGAGGTCTCCATCTGATCCTGGAGGTCTCCCATCTGAGGCCACCTTCAGGGAGGGCTCTGGCTGCTGGAGGCTGTTCCCTTGGGTGGGAGTGGAAGCTGGATTCTGTGTCCAGCAGTGCAGGGGAATCAGCCAGAGAGCCAGCTTGGCTGGAAGAGATCTTTGAGATCCTCAAGCCCAACCATGGACCCAGTGCTGCCAAGGAGAGGAAGCCCTGAAGAGTTGGGGTGTGTGAGATGGGACTCGGGTGGAGCTTGGATACCTGAGCTGGCCCCAGGACCTGGCTCGTCTTGGCCAGCAGGACCTTGTCCTGTGCTTGCCCCTCAATGCTCTGGTGGAGATGGGTCAGTCTGGTGTGGGAGGTGGGAGCTGCCAGCTGTGGAGGGATCCACCTCCAAGCAGCAGAGAGCCCCAGGATGTCCCACAGCTCCAACTGCTTCCTGCCACCTTCGAGGGATGACCGGCGAGAACGAACGTTTCCCTTCTCCAGTGAGAAATTTAATGAGAGGGAATTCAAAGCTGTAGTTTATAATTTAATTTAATGTGATGAAAAAAAGGATTAGCTCCTTCCCCTCCCCACCCCGACTCCCAGCCTGGTCTCCAGCAGGAACACCGAGGAGAAGAGGGAGAGGAATTCCAGCCTGGATTTATGACTTGTGGGGCTGGGCTCGCCCGGGTTGGCCTTGGCCTCTGCTGTGCTGGGTCCCACCCCCTCGCCCAGGAACGGGCTGAAAAACCACCTTTTTTGGCTGCTTTTGGGGGTCACCTGTGTGCTCTGCTGCTGGCCTGGGCCACCGAGGCTCCCGGGGGGGCACGTGGTGTCTGGACGTGTGGGGAGCACACGCTTGTCCCTGCCAGGTGAACGTTGTCCCTCCCAGGGGCTTTCCCTGGGTTTTTTTTGGCATTTTTATCTTGTTTTTGGTTAGTGACAGGGATGAGGAACATGAGGCAGAAAGGAGTGGCCGGGGTCTGGCCCTGGGACAGTGGTGAAAGAGCCCTGTTGGCAGGTAGCCCTGTGCTGACCCCGTGGCCTGGGAGGAAGGAGGGGAAAGGAAAGGTGTTCTCCTCCACTTTTGGTGCTCCCTGGCTCCCAGGTTTTTTTTGCCCACAGAAGTGTCAAGAAGGGGCTGGTTTGTAACCCCATGAGGTGGAGGGCTGTGCCAGTGTCTGATGCCTGCTGGAGCTCACTTCCAGCTCACCCCTTCCTAGAGCCCGGCCAGAAAATCTGCCCTGGTTTATTTTGTGCCAAGTGTCCTTCCTGAGGGCAAATATTTAACCCATGGTCCTGCCACACCTCTGCCTCTGCTGCTGTGCACCCAGGAAGCTTTGCAGGGAGCTCTTTGCTGTGTCCCAGCCTCAGTTTGTGATCCAGGAATGTTCCTGCCTCACAATCCTGCTGATCCAAGGGTGGTTTCAGGGATCTCCTCCTCCCATATCAGCCTCTTCTCTCTCTGCCAGCTGCTCGGTGGACATCTGGGTTTCCAAGCCAGAGCTCAGAGTGGAAGGAAGATTGTGGCACCAGAAGTTGATCCGTGGGGGCAGTGAGTAGGACGAGTCCCCAGGGAAGCCTTTGTGGGGCACGTTGCTGGAGGCAGCCAGCCCCCTGCTGTGGGGTGGGGACTGTTCTGTTTGCCACCTCTGGGGCCCTGGGGACAGGCCTGAGGGCAGGTCCAGATGGGACAAGTGCTGTGTCACCTTCAACACCGGGCAGAACCATGAGTGGCTCAGGGGAAGCTGAGACAACATTTCTGGAGCAATGCAGAGTTGTTTTAAACCATTTCCTGGTTGCTTTGCTTGCTCTTACCAGCCTGAGGACTGCCCTGCTGTTATTTCTTTGTATTTCATATCCCAAGATGTCCTGAAGAGCAGGGACTGAAAACCAAGAGGAAAACCTGGCGTGACTTGTACGAGCCGTGCCAGCTTCTCCCACAGCCCCCAGAGCTGCTCGGGCAGCTGAGGTCACTGCAAAGGCTCCTGCTCACTTCAGGGGGCTCTGAGCCCACCTGTAATTAGTGATGCACTTGGAAGCATCACCCAAAGTCCATTTGGGGTCAGAGCTTGGCCACTGGCTCTAGTGATGGAAGAGCCACCTCCAGAAGAGCATCACTGCCGGGCACCCCATGGGGTGAGGGAGCTCCACGGGCTGGGTGCCACCCGCTGCCTGGCAGCAGGGCCAGGAGGGGCACCTCCTTTCCAAGCCCATGGGGGTCCCCGGGGGTTTTCAGCCCATGGCTCAGCTCCAGGCACCTTCCAGGAGTGTTTGTGGCAGCTCCTGAGCATCAGGTTTTTTTCCCTTTGAGCTCCACAAGGAGAAGTGTGGTTAGAAATTTGTTTTTGAATGGGGAAAGTTTCTTGCCTGAGGCCAAGTGCAGAAATGTGGAATGGATTTAGGTCAAACTTTTTTTTTTTTTTAATTCTTCTTCTTTTGGAATTTTATTTAAAGAAAAAAAAACAACAAACCAGTGCCTTGGGCAAGAGCTGAAGCATGGAAAATTTCATCCCAAAAGGTGGACGCTGTGTGAAGTTACGAGCGTGTGAAAGCAGGTGGTTAAACTGAAATGGTTTTACAGATTTAAGTACAGGGGGGGGT
>NW_008602805.1:5950-9913 GCF_000691845.1 Merops nubicus | reverse complement strand
GGCTGGAGGAGCCAAGGCAAACGAGAAGGGGCTTTTGGAGAGGTCAGCAAGGGAGCCAAGCCCAAGCCCGGGCTGTGGGGCTTAAACTCCATCCCCAGAACGACACCCCAGCGGCTGCTGCCTTGGCTGGGACAAGTTTTCCTTGCAGCACCTGATCCAAAACCTGCTGGAGTGAAGGGCGGGCGCTCGGGGAGCTCCTCCGAGTGCTGGTGCCAGGGCAGTGCCCGCCCCGTGCTGCTCTGGGTGGGCACAGGGAGGGGCTGGGGGCTGGCAGTGCCTCCAGCTGCCCCCCTGCTCCCCAGGCAGCACCACGTGTGGCTGTCGTCGTCCTCCTCAGTGGTGGGCTGAGGGCAGGGCCTCGGGAAGGTGTCTCCTGGGCAGGGTGGGTGAGCAGGGGCTGGAGAAGAGGTTGGTTTGTTGGGCGAGTGGCTGATCTGTGAGGAGAAGTCTCTTTGTGGTGGGTGATGTGCCTGCACGTGGGGGGGTGTGCTCTGCAGGGTGCCTGACCCCATTGTCCACCCTGGCTCTGTTGTCTTCACACCTCCACGTTGTTCTAAGCACTCATGAGATAAAAAGAACCTAATTTTGCCCTTCTGTCTTATCCCTTCTTCCCAGAACCACAGGACCCCCCTCATCGTGCCGTGGGGAGCCAGCTCATCCCAGTGCCCAAAAACAGGCACTGGGGAGCACCCACCTTCCTGCAGAGCTGCTGTAGGTCCTGCCAGGGGACGAGATGCTGCTCCCAACGAGATGCTGCTCCCAGTCCTCCAGCTCCACGGGGTTCAGCCTCGTCCTGCCAAGAGCCTTCCAGGGGTGCTGCAGCTCGAGGCCCCTCTCCCAGCTCTGGAGGTGTGAGGTTTGCTGCTCTGCTGCCTTCAGACTCTGCAGGTCGCTCCTGAGGAGCTGAGCTCTGTCGTGTGGCTCCAGTGTGAGTGTGGTTATGAAGTGTTACGAGGTGGGGGCTGCAGAGTTTTACAGCTGTGCCTGAAAGGAACACTAACAAGAGGGGAAAAAAAAAGGGGGGGCTGTTAAACTGGAAGGCAGCAGTCCAGTCAGATTAGGGAGTACCACAGTGATGCTCATTAAACCTCCTCAGAGGGAAGGGGAGGAAGGGGAGCATGGAATCATAGGATGATTTTGGTTGGAGGAGATCTTTCAGATCATCCAGTCCAACCATTCCCCAGCACTGCCAGGTCCCCACTGCCCCGTGTCCCTCACACCACATCTCCACGGCTTGGGAACCCCTCCAGGGGTGGGGACTCCACCACTGCCCTGGGCAGCCTGGCACAGCCCTGGGCAACCCTCCAGGGCAAGAAATTGTTCCTCAGCTCCAACCTCAACCTCCCCTGGGGCAATTTGAGGCTGTTTCCTCTTGTCTTGTCCCTTGGGAGCAGAGCCCGACCCCCCCCTGGCTCCAGGCTCCTGTCAGGAGCTGTGCAGAGCCAGAAGGTCTCCCCTGAGCCTCCTTTGCTCCAGGCTCAGCCCCCCCAGCTCCCTCAGCTGCTCCTCCCCACACTTGGCCTCTAGACCCTTCCCCAGCAGCTCCGTTGCCCTTCTCTGGCCACGCTCCAGCCCCTCAAGGTCCTTCTTGGAGTGAGGGGCCCAAAACTGACCCCAGGATTCGAGGTGCAGCCTCCCCAGTGCCCAGTCCAGAGCCTTGACCTCGACCTAGGCAGAGAGTTGCAGCCTGCAGCACTTTGCCCTGAGCATTTCCACTCTTTCAGGTTAGACAATAAATCTTTTAGGCATCTGCAGAGGTTTTAACCATCTACTAATCTGTGGTGCCACTAATGCAGGAGCTGGAGTGAAGAGTGAAAATTTCCTGTCACCACTCTGAGTCCTGAGCCAGGGGAGGTTTTGTGCCTGCTGAAGCTGCCCCCCCACACTCTGCACATGGGGAAGGTGATTCCTCTCTATTTTATTTCTTTTTTTTCCCAAGTTTAACATGACTCAAACCCTTCCCTCTGTGTTCTGGAAGGCTGTAACCTCCAAGGTGGTGAAACCTCACAACAGGATGAGCTGCCTGAGTTCACAGAGAGCTGATCACACCTGCTTGCAAGAGCTCGTGCCACATCTGCTTCTCCTGGTTTGGAGGTGGAGAGGAGAAGGTGGGAAGAGGACACTGCTGCCAAAGGACCTGGCAGCACACCCTGTAAGGTGGGACTGGTCTGAAGGCAAAGGGCCACTCTGGAGTGCCCAATTCCCTGTCATTACCTGGAACCCAACCTCCTTTTGCCTTCCTGAGGAGCTAGACCCTTTGTCTGAGGTGAGGGAAGCTGCTCTCCTCCCCAGGGTGACCTGATGCAGCTCCTCACAGCAGCACCCAGTGGATGCCAGGCAGGGAAGGGCTTTCCAAGGGGGACACCACGGTGCTGGTACCTCACAGACTCTTCTCACCGGGGTGCTGGGCTGTCTCTGCTCCTCCACGGTGATGAAGCAGAGGGTGAGATCTGAGCAGGGTGAGGGTAAGTTCTCAGGGAAGAAAAAGCTCCAGCAGAAGGGAGTTGTTGACAGTTTTTCCATCGCCTGCTGTTAGAAATCAAAGCTGCTGAAGATCTGGCCACGAGCAGAACCACGAGAACCTCAGCAAAGTGTCCAGGCAGGGACAGGACTTGTGCCAAAGGGGGAGCACCCTGTGGTCTGCAGAGAAGAGACAGAGGAGGAGGCAGAGTGTGCTGTGCTCAGCCACCCAGAGGAGCACAGGGTCTGTGTGGCAGAGGAACAAGTGGGGAGCTGTGAGCTGCCCAAGGCCAGGCTGAGGTCAGAGGGTGGAACAAGAGGGGCAAGCCCCAGAAAGGAGGAGTTTCAGGGTGACAAAGTGGCCGTGGGCTGGAGTTTCCAGCTGCCTTGGTCGCTTCCTTCGGGGAGAGAAAGAACCCCTGGAGCCTGCCCCCAGCCCCTCCTGGAGGATACATTTCCTGGGAAGTCTCACTTGGCTGGCTGGGAAATCCATAAAGCTTTTTCTTCTTGTATCTGGGAAACTACAGTCCAGCTCCTGTGGGGCTGTCCTGGGTCAAATAAATGATGGTAAAAATAACTCCCAAACACAACAGCAACACGGGCACGTAACTCAAAGCCTGGAGTGCCCGTGGAGGTGCCCCCTCCTGCTGGGGGGGTGCCTGGGAAGGGGTCACCCTGCCAGGGGAATGCAGCAGAGAGGGAGGAGACCACATCCCACCAAGATACAGGCCTCACAAATCCATCAGCAGCCTCCCTCCAGCAGAGATAGGAGGGTTTAGCCTGCCTGTCAGCAGCATTCTTCAGGCCACGCTGCTGCCTCCAAGAGAGTGTTAGAACCTGGGACTTAAACTAAACAGATTTCCTATAGGAAACACACACGAAATTACAGCACTTCTAAAGTTACTTTTATAGACGTTTTTCCCTGAGAAATATTTCTCCCTGGAAAAATAAATTCACAGGATGTAATTAAAACAGTTCTGTGTGCAGGCTGCAGTGGCCCCCTTTAAGTGCTTCACCAAATGCACCACCGAAATCAGGGACTGAAAGGCAGCTTTGTTTAAATCTATTAATAACAATGCGTATTAATTATACAGGGAGACATTGTTCTGGTGGTTTATGGTCAGGAAAACGGCCTTTAATAAGGCTGGGGCTGCAGCACTGGGGCTTGCTGGTGTCTGTGTTGTTGGAAGGGCTTTGGAAATCTCCCCTAATCTGCTGCTTTTCCTTGTCAAACCCCGAGCTGATAAAGGCAACGGGTATCAGGTTCCACACACCCCCCTCCGTGGGGTCTGGGAGTAACCAGGTGCTGATGACTGTATTTTTTCTGCTTTTCTTGCCATTTTATTTGTTTTTAGCTGTTTTTTTTAAAGAAAGAAAGAAAGAGGCAACAGCCTTGTGTTGGAGGAGTGAAGGGGCATCCCTCTGGCGTTTTGGGGAGGGACCTGGGGGTCCCAGGGGAGGTGTTTGCTGGGCTCCTGCAGGAGGGAACCAGCACAGCAGCCA
>NW_008602805.1:1817-5919 GCF_000691845.1 Merops nubicus | reverse complement strand
CCCCCCCAGCCACGAAACCTCCCTGCTTGCCCCTCTTTCCACGCTCCTCACACGGGTCTGCTCTCACATTAGAGTCTTTTATACCTTTGCATCCTTATTATACTTTTATTTCTCCTTTGATTAGTTCCTTTCACTGTTGCACAGGATGCTTTGGGTTGGAGGGGACCCCCAAAGGTTGTCTAGTCCAACCCCCCTGCAGGGAGAACTGTGATTCACTCTCAGTAGTGACAGAAGCTAAAAGCCCAAACGACAGCTCTAGAACAGTATTAACAAGAGCTATTTAATGAGTTTTATTGCTGTTATTGCTGTATTTCTCTCCTGACCACTGACAAAACCTTCCCAGGTCCTTCAGGCAGGGCTGGCCGTGTTTTCTGCACCTCTGGCAAGAAGAGCAGGGGGACATTTCTAACACATCTCCAGCCCAGGACCTGTTTTTAGGGGGAGAGGTAAGAACTGGAGCTCATTTATTCAAAGAATGTTCTGTCAGGGTTAGGAGAGAGATGCTGTAAGGGTTGTCAGGACAGCCAGTGTCATTTCTTTACTGAAAGGTGATTTTTAAGTTGATTTTTTTCTTAAATCAAGTGAAATCAGCCCCCCTCACTGCAACCCCCAGGGGATTCTTGTCCCTTTTTCACTCTCCTGGGGCAAAACTCGCTCCAGGCACACCCGGCTCCTTCTCAGCCGGGGTCTGCCCAGGTGAGACCCCCCCAGGCACCACCAGGAGGAGGATGTTTGTTTTCCTCTGCTGGTCCAGGCTTCGTGTGCCCCCAGAGCTGCTCCACAAAGGGACCCCTGTGACAGCAGCAGGGCCGCTGTGCCAGCTGCTGAGTGCCTGCACTCACTCAACCCCGGGATTCTCTTTCTGTGGAGCCCGCCTGGATTTTCCATGTACAACACCCCGGGAAGGAAAAACCCCAGCAGGGTGTGAAGGTGGGAAAGTCAAGCACTTGCAAGGCAGATCTGGCCAGGGCTGGCTGGAGAGCAGGCTTAATTCTTCTGTTTATGTGAGCACATTAGGAAAGGGGCTCCTATTTTTGCATAGTCCCGTGCTGGGCTTTTGGAGCTAATGGTGTTTTCTAGCCCTTGCCAGGACCTGCTGCCTTCACAGTGTGCTTTCTGCACTGATGTTCAACACCATGGAGATCCTGAGGCCTGTTTCTAGTGGGATCATCATAGAATCATAGAATGGGTTGGGTCAGAAAGGGACTTTAAGGATCATCCCAGTCCAACCCCCATGCCATGGGCAGGGCCCCCTCCCACTAGAGCAGGTTGCTCAGAGCCCCATCCAGCCTGGTCCTGAACTCATCCAGGGATGGAGCATCCACTGGGCAACCTGGGCCAGGGTCTCACCACAGTCACAGTAAGGAATTTCCTCCTTATAGCTAATCTAAATCTCCCCACTCTCACTTTCAAACCATTCTCTCTCATCCTATGACTACACTCCCTTCTAGAGGGTCCCTCCCCTCCTCTCCTGCAGTCTGCAGCTCTGAAGTCAGACTCTTCCCCAGGCACAGCCTCTGAAGGAAGGTGGAGGTGGAGTGGCTGCCATGGGGCACTCAGGGAGCCTTTCATCACTAGTGCCAGCTCAGGAGCTTGTTGCTCAGTGGTGGTGGGACCAGATCCCACAGCAGACCTGTTCCAGGTCACTGGGAGCTGCACCCTTGGGCTTGGCTCTGGACTGCCTGAAATGGCTTCATTGGTTGGATCTTTTAATCTTTAAATCTTGTCCCTGACAACTCAAACCATTCTATAATTTCTATCCTGTTATTTCTGGATAATAGAACAGGAGATTTCTGGAGGACAGGCCCAAACATGAGCCCTGGGGACACCACTTGTGCCCAGCCAGTGTTGTACCCAGTGGAGAGTCCCCTGTCCATGCCAAGAGCTGCCAGCTTCTCCAGCAGAATGCATGGGGGGCAGAAGGGGGAGCAGGCAAGGGCCAGACCCTGAGGATGAAGGAGGGACAGGGAAGGCTGCAGAGAAGCGTTTTGCACAAGCATGGTGTGTGTTGGACATGAACTTTTCTCCTCCCCAGCTCTTCCAGCTCCTTTCTTTCTTCCTGCTCTTGCTTTTCCTTGAGGCATTTCTCCTGACAGCTCCACACAAGTGGTGAAAGAAGTTGTTTAAGGGGTAAAAAAGAAGAGAGGGAAAACACTTTCCAGTTTTATTTGCCCATCAGAATCTGAATATTTTCCAAAGAGAAAAAAATATAAATAACTCCCTTTTGTCTGCAGACCCCCTGGTGGGAGTAGGGGAGGCTTGACCAAAACCTTCCTGCCTGACTCATTCCTGGGCAGCTCCTTGCAGTCCATGGAAACTTCTCCTCAGCAGATTTTGTGTTCTTTCCTAACCTGTGTGCGAGGAGGTGTTTGGTTTGTTGACTGAGGTGCAGGAGGCGCCTGCTTCTCCTTTGATATTCCCAGCTCTGCCATCAGCAGGAGGCTCCAGATGGCCCTTTCTCCTGGAAAAGGGTGATGAAAAGCTCCACTGGTGTGTTCCTCCCCTGCCTCCTGCTGGGGATGTCTCTGGTGCTGCCTCGAGCTGTTGATAATGGTCCTGTCACAGTGATGCACCCAAGAGAGAAAATACTCACAGGGATGAGTGCTCCAGGAGCTGGGGACCTGTGGCCAAGGTGTGGGGCTCACCTGCTGGACGTGCCCAAGAGACTCGACGGATGGAAGCCTTTCCTTGGGGCTTTGAGCTCTGAGCCAGCTCTCCAAGGACTTCCCACAGGGCAACGCTGGACTACTGAGAATGGATTTCCAAAGCCAGAGTGTTTCGTGGCCTGAAAAAGGCTAAATTCTAGGAAAAGAAGGAAAAAAGCATAACCTCCAGGGCATGTCCTCCTCTTTCCTGCCCAGCCTGCTCTGGGGGACCTGCTTAGGCAGGAGGGTTGGACTAGATCATCTCCAGACGATCTCTGCCAGGCTGGGATTCTGTGAATCTGTGATTCTCACAGTCAGGATTGAAGGAGTAAAGTCCTGGACACCTGATGGGAGGTCAGAATAGAGGCAGCTGATCCAGCAGCCCCAGACAGTCCTCTCCAGGTACGTCGAGGCACGTTTGCAGCACAGTGAACTTGCTGGACCCCACACAACCTGTCTGGTGTCACCTCTGTGATTTCTGGGCTCTGTGGCTGCCCTGTGACAGTCCCAGCTGCTGGAGTTCAGTTCTCCTCCCATCTCCCATTCCTCTTGCCTCTTGTTAATGTCTCTTCAGGTCGGCTTTAGAAAAGACCCAAATTCCACAGAAAAACGTGGAGCTGTACTGAAAATGGGGGAAAATGAGGGAAAATGAGGGAAAATGAGGGAAAATGAGGGAAATCCCCCACCCTGACACCCCTTCTTCCCCCACAGAGGCATTTATCACCGGGGCAACTTAACTTCAGAGTTCACTAAAAACTCAAGCTCCTGGCTTAGATCCAGGGAGGGAGAAGTTTTATAGACTGAGCTAAGCGTGAATTACAGCCATGGTCACAGCATTTTTTTGCCTTTATTTCCTTTTTATTTTTTATTTTTTTTTCTTTTTGAGACTGTTCCTCTGGCCCCGAAGCAGTTCCACGTGCTGAGTATTTCACAAGGCAGCTTTCTTCTGCTCCTTGGCAGGTCTGGGAGGAGCCTCAGGGGGGGATTTCAAAGGTGGTGCCCCTGGAAAGGGTGGTGGAGGTGGTGGAGGTGATGGAGGTAACCACTCCTTTTACCACCAGCTGTAAATAACTGGCCTTTTCTGCCACAGGACAGAGTGCCCAGCCCGGCTGCAAGGTCCTCAGGATGTCCTTGTTAATCCAGAAAGGAGAGAGAAGAAGGAGAATTTCCCTTCTCAGTCCTGGGTGGTGCAGTTTAGCTCTAAATGCAAGCACTGGAAGCCAAAAGCGGTGGGTTAATGGGAGTTCAGTCCTGCCCCCTCACTCCTCCTCCTCCTCGCCGAGGTGGGACACACCTTCTGGCTCCACAGAGGGGGAATCTCACAGCCCTGGAAGGGGAAACCTGTCTGCAAGAATGCCAGTGACAAACTGCAGAGAGAAGGGTTCAGCCTCAGCCCCTGCATGTCCCTGCTGCCTGCTGCTGGCTTTACAAGAGTGCCCAGCTGGCCAAGGAGCCCC
>NW_008602805.1:0-1403 GCF_000691845.1 Merops nubicus | reverse complement strand
CCCAGGGCAGGGGTGGAGTCCCCACCCCTGGAGGGGTTCCCAAGCTGTGGAGATGTGGGGTGAGGGACATGGGGCAGTGGGGACCTGGCAGAGTTAGGTAAACTGTTGGACTTGATGTTCTTGAAGCATCAGAAGGAGTTTTCTTTGTGTTTGGTTTGGTTTTTATCATTGGTTCAGTGTCTGAGGCCGGAGGAAAGGTCTTGCCTAAGGAGTGAGTCAGTGTTTGCTGGCTGTGTTGGGTCACTGGCTGTTTTTAGATCCTGGAATCTCTCCTTGAGAGAGAGACAGGGCCCAGTTGCTGGGGGGATCAGCTTTCAGGTAGGATGGATCCCTTCTGGTGGTGGGCCTGGGTAGGGCAGGGTTCCAGGGGGAATGTGCTCCAGGATAGCAAGCCAGCAGGTCCTGATCCCACTGCCTGTCATTCCTCAAACAAGCAGCCACTGCCTTTGGCAGTCTTTAGAAATGGACCATGGACTTGAGTACTGCTCCAGTGACAGGAAGCATTGGCTGATGGTTATGGGGATTCTGGGATGTTTCAGGCTGAAAGGAACCTCAGGAGGTCATCTAGTCCAACCTCCTGGTGGGGCAGGGACTTTTTACAAGGGCTTGTGGTGATAGGACTAGAGGTGATGGCTTTAAACTGGAAAAGGGGAGATTTAGATTATAAATTAGGAAGAAGTTCTTCACTCTGAGGGTGGTGAGACCCTGGCCCAGGTTGCCCAGAGAGGTGATTGATGCTCCATACTCAGATCTGTTCAGGACTGGATATTGTGCAACCTGATGTAGTGGGAGGTGTCCCTGCCCATGGCAGGGGGTTGGAACTGGGGGATCCTTGTGGTCCCTTCAAACCCAACCCATTCTATGACTGTTTTGAAGAACAAGAGCCCGTTGCAGCTTCAGCTGGGATGGTGCCAGGGATGGGGCAGCGACCACCTCTCTGGGCAGTCTGGGCCAGGGTATGACCCTCAGCATCAAAAAGTCTCTCAGCCTGTCCTTACAGCAGAGGGGTTCCAGTCCTTGGACTATTTTTGATGCCACCTCTGGATCTGCTCCAACAGGTCCATGACTTTCTTATGATCCCATAGAGACCTTCTCTGCAGCTTTTAGCTAGGGGTAACCTTGCCTAGCCTAAGACACTTGGTAGGGGTTGGTCTTCCTCACTGTGGGGAAGGTGGACAAGAAGTTCACCATGGGCCAGCAATGTGTCCTTGTGGCCAAAAAGGCCAATGGTCTGTTGGGGTGTGTGAAGAAGAGTGTGGCCAGCAGGTCCAGGGAGGTTCTCCTGCCCCTCTGCTCTGCCCTGAGGAGCCCACACCTGGAATAGTGTGTCCAGTTCAAGAGAGATGAGGAGCTACTGCAGAGAGCCCAGAAGAGGGTACAAAGATGCTGAGAGGGCTGGAGCA
>NW_008602804.1:4017-8785 GCF_000691845.1 Merops nubicus | reverse complement strand
TGTTCTACCCCAAACCAGGACAACTGATAGGGCTCTTAAGTGGCTTCTGGAATTTCTTGGCTTCTGTTAAAGGGAAGGAGAGAAAATACCGTTGGTGATACAGCTCTATAAATACCCCCTGAGCTTTTCCAGAGGTGTCTCAGTGAATCAGTTCAGGTAAGAAACCGAGAACCACAGGATCGTAAAGCAACGGTGATACTAGGCCTCGCCTGATTCTGAAAATTTCGGGCATCTCCACAGAAGATGATGTTCCTGATCCCGCAGGAACAACGTAGAAAGACGGGTGTCTGTGAGGGTTCCGGGCGGCACGGTGCGGGTCCCTCTGAAGCTCCATGTTTCCTCCCACGGACCATAGAGGGCACTAAAGACTGAGAGTAGTGATCCTAACAAACTCCTCCGTTCAGTGCCAAATTGAAGTGCAAGGAAACCAACCCAAACGGCAGCTTGTCCTTTCGAGAATCAGTTCTATGTCTTCATGTACATGTAGGTGGTAACATTTACGCACCCGCCTAAAATATTTTGAGGTTGTTGAGTAAAAGAAGCAGTGCCAGTATGACTATTAGTTGCGCTGTTAGGATTCAGATTTTCCTTGATTTTGTAGAAGCTGGAGTTTAACAGGCAATTTGTGTTTATTATAGAGGCATATACAAGTAGTCGATCTAAACACAACCGTTTCAAATTCAGGGAGTATGAGTGCATTTCTAATACTCGTGGTCTTACTCAGTTTTGTATTACAAAAACTTACAGAAGTTGTTATTTCTAGTGAGTAGCTAGACATCTCCCCAAAAGATGTAGAAGCAGTTTCATTTTGTGGCTTCAACAGAGAAACCAAGGTTGAGGAGACAGATTGACATTTAAGTCTTAAATGACGTTCTTTTTAGAACTTAACTAATGTACACTTTAAGGTAGGAAGCTTATCCTGCTCTGCATATGTGATGTATGTTCTGAGAACTAGAGAACCAGAACCGTACTTGTGTCTAAGCCATCATATTTCACAGAAGATGTGAGCATAGTTATTGTTTTTATAGTTTCTTTCTAAGGACAGTAGGAATTAATGCTGATGCTTCACTAAGTGTCACAGCTGCTTCACCAGGTCACACTGTCCCTAACTGGAATTGAATCTCTTTACTTCAACAGTTGTGCTCTGCATATGGTGTAAGAATGAGGTCCCAACACTTGCGCAATAATAATTGTACTGTGTAGTGTTTCAGAGCTCTGAAGTGTTCGCCACATAGCCAGGAAATATCTCTCACAGCTATTCCAGTGCCCTTGTTAAATTCTAATTCAGGTAACATATTTTTGCAAACAAAAATTCTTTTCACAGCTCCAATGATTTTAATTTTTTTTCATAGGATACCACAAGGATTCCTGGTGATCCAGGATGAAAGTGAAGTTTGAGGCTCTTACCACAGGATATAATTTAATGAGTTAGGACTGCTGTCATAACAAAAGATCATAAGTCTAACTCCTTATTCATTTCCAGGCAACTAGATCTACATGCTATGGTACATTTTTCCTGTGTGTTATATGGCTGCCTTTTTCTGTCTTATCATGACCGTATCTTTTTTTGTTTATGTGCGTTTAGAAACACTTTATAAAGTATTGTGAGCTCTCTGCTGATAAAAGACACTGTATAAATCTTCAGTACAGTTAATGAGTGCCCATTTAATTATTAAAATTACTTACAAGCATAGTATATGTATAAGTCACTGAGATCTGAAAGACAGCCTGCATTTTTGGACGCTTTCTGCTCTGTCTTATATGGAAAATAACCATTATCAGTGGCAGTCTGGACCTTATGTGAGTTCTTAGTCCTATGGAATGGAATGCTGTAGCAGTCTTCAGCTTTATGTGTACATCCCTCCTGCCTTTTTATTGACAGCAAAGTCGTCTTTAGCAAAAAAGAAAGTTCTAGTATGTTCCCTTGCCTAGTTTTCATACTAGAGTTAAAACACCTAAAGTTAAAAGCTTTTCATTTAAATCCTAGCAAAGCAGAATGATCAAACACAGAGGAACATTGCCGAGACTATAACTAAACATCATGCAGTCTTGATGCTTATTTTGTGGTCTGAAACACCTCAGCCTTAGGGTCACATGTTTTAATGACGCTGCATGTTCAAAACACAATCAGAAAAGATACGTGATTCGCTGCTGTGGAATTTGTACTTATTTCCTTCTTCCTCAAATTCTGGGAAATAATTTTCTTAGAAGAAAAGCCATCACAACTATGATATCTCACTGACCTAAATTTACCTTTACTGTAACAATAGTGGTCAGTTTGGAAAATTACAAATGTATGGTCTTGAAATTTGTTAATGACATGCTTATCAATCTGTGTAACTGTGAGCTTGCCTATTCTTGCCAATGCCAGATCTGCTCCTAAACTTTGAACATATGGTTTATACACTTAGAACAGGCATCACTTAGCAAAACCAACCAACTAAAATTGAGTAACTTAGATTGTCACTGAATACAGTAGTATGCATCTTATTTGTTTAGAAGCAGCTTGGTAGCCTAGCTTGCAGAGCTCAGACAGCTGAGCTCAGGCAACTGAAAATTGACATCAGAAAATTTCATCCTTGCAAGAAGATCAAGATTTTTTTGTCCTTAACTGTTTCTCTGTTCTGAGGTGTACAAAAGCTGCAGACTGAAATGGTCATCTGGCTTGAGATCAGATATGTCTTTAAAGGTGGAAATATCCCTTCCTGTATGCATGCTTTTTAAGAGTTCTATCCACAGGATTAGAATAGGAATTGATTCTGTACCATCCAAAGGTTCAGCCATTTTTGCCAGGAAGCAACAAGGGTATGCCACTCCATAAGGGAAGGTGAGTCAGGGGCAAAGGAAGGCAGGATGATGGCCTCACAGGCAAGGGTGCAGTCCTGCAGCACCTGGGTGTGAATAGCAGAGCAGGCCTGGTGGTGGTAGCAAGGTTCAGCCAGCAATTCATATTACCATCAAGCCTGTAGTGGTGAGACAGGTCCTAGATTTTTTTCCTGATGACCAACCTGAACTTGCCCCGACACAGTTTCGTTCCATTTCCTCACATCCTACCACTTGTCACCAGAAAGAGGAGATCAGCACCTCAGCTTGACCTTCACTTCCAGCCTTAAGGCAGTTGTAGGCTGTCATGAGGTCACTCCTCAGCCCTCTCTTCTCCAAGCTGAGCAAACAAAGTGACCTCACATGCTCCTCCTAAGTCCTCGAGAACTCTCACCTTCTTGGTCACCCTCCTCTGGACACACTCAAATACTTTGATGACCTTATACTGAGGCCCAAAACGGCACACAGTACTTGAGGTAGGGCCACAATCCCTAGAGAAGAGGCTCACTTGGGGCCCTAATGAAGTTTGATGGCACAACTCTGTGCTTATTGAGTCCGAGATGACTTCCTTTAATATCTAGAAAAGAATTGAGATCCACAACTGTAATTTTGGGCATGGTAAAGTGAACTGTTCTGCCTATAGCTGATACAAGTTAAAAAGCTGGCTGCCGGTTTTGTATGCCAAAGTTTTTATATGAGAGGCCACCATTCCACTGGACCATGTTTGTAATTGCTGTCTGTAGTTGTGTCAAAATTTTCTGGTTTAAAAACGTATAATAAAATCAGGTTTAAGGTAAACTGTGCTTAAGGTGTGTTCAAGATCATTTAAGAGTCCTTTAACAGAGCGGGGTTAGGGAGCAATTACGTATGCAGTAATGCTGGTGGGCCTTTAGGGGAAGCAACCTCTTAATTCAAGTTAACTGTGGCTAGATCAGGGTGGATAAAATACCCTTACATACCTCATGATCTAAAACCCCTAGTTTTGGAAATTAAGACTGGAAGGTATCTTCTGAGTGGATTAGTCTTATTACAAGCTATTGTGGGAAACTGTGTCTTCCAATTATTTTCATAATCAAATTCGATTCCTAAACTTTTTCTTGTTAGAGGGTTTGTGCAGAATTCCTTCATTCTAAACATTTGTAACATTTAAATTTCTGATCAAAATGTATTTTAGCTTATACATTTTTCTTTTTTTTTTTTTTTGTAATGTCATCATTGTCCTCTAGTTTCATAGAATTATAGAATGGTTGAGGTTAGAAGGGACTTCAAGATCATCTAGTCCAACTTGAGTAAGGGTCACCTAAAGCAAGATGCTCAAGACCATGTCCACTAGGGTTTTGAGTATCTCTGAGGGTAGATATTCCACAACCTCTTTGGGCAACCTGTAACACTGTTTGGTTACCCTCACTGCAAGAAAATATGTTTTTATATTGAAATGGAATTTCCTGGTTTATGCTCATTGCCTCTGGGGCTTTCTTTGAGCACCAGTGGGAAGAGTTTGGCTCAGTCTTCTCTGTGCCATCTTTTCTTTCTCTACAGTCAGGTATTTGTACAGGTTGGTAAAATTCCTCTGAGCCTTCTCTTCTTCAGGATGAAAGTTCCCATCTCTTTCACCTTTTCTTCATATCACAGATGCTCCAAGCCCTTAATCATCTTCATTGGCATATGCTAGACATGCTCTGGTCTCCTTGTCTCTCTTGTATGGGGGATTCTAGAACTGGACACAACACTCCAGGTATCCATCTTTTTCATCGACACATTACATTTTATGCCAGGCTTCGTAATGAAGAATAAACAAAACAGATTCTCAAGGTTAATCAACTCTACTAGGAAACATTTCACTTTATTTTGCAACAGTACCTGTTGTCGCCTGTCAGTCCTTTACCTGCAATAAACCCTATTCTATAAGCAAATTCTTTTGCTTACAGAATTTCCTTTTTAAAAA
>NW_008602804.1:0-3938 GCF_000691845.1 Merops nubicus | reverse complement strand
AAAGTCTTTTTTATATATAAAAAAAAATGTTGGGTAATATGTACCTTTCTATAAATCATTAAAAGCTAAAAAACTTACTAAAAAGAACAGGAAAAGTTTGAAAGATTATTGGAAAGGATTTTACTAAAAAAAAAAAAAAAATTAGAAAGAAAATTAAAGCAGCTATTTAAGAAATAATAAATATCGGGAAAGGGAACACTAATCATTAGTCCATTTTCTAAGGCGAACGTAGGAATTGCAGAAGGGTGATAAGAGAATTACGTAGAGGTGGATGAGCTTATAGCCAGCAGAGTTAAGGATAACTAGGAATTTTTGTTATATTCTCTTCTAAAAAAAGAACTGATCCAGCAACAGTTGAAAAGTTCAGTAAATGTTTCTGATCTACATCTAGAGAAGAGTCTTGTTTATGACCTAATATGACTGTGCACTTACTTAAAAAAGGATAGGTCAGCTGTACATATCTCAAAAAGACCCTTTTCCAAGGAATGAATGATTCTAAAAAGAAGCTGGATCAAAGAAATCTCCTAGCCAGAATCAAACAGCAAGTAGAATAGGTGTTCACAGGGGATTTCTTATATTCCATATTTAGTGAATATCATATGGAATTGAAAACAGTGCTTCTAGCATCAGTAAAGATGGTTGATGATGGCAGCTAAAGAAAATTTTTAATTTCTATTTCAAATTAGAACATGCCATTTTATCACTGTTCCTTTTGGAACAGTCCTAGTCAATACTCTTTGACACTGCATAATGATCCTCCAAATAAAGGGACAGCATGTTTTCGCTACTCTGTTTCTTTTTATTTCCCAATAATACTGTCTTTCATCTAGCTTGGATGACGGGTAAGTGTCAGGCTCTCTGTCACATCTCATCATACTATATAAGGCATGCTGGAGAATGTGTCACATTTACACATTATATAATGTTTGCTGGAGAAAACCAGTGGCTTCGGTGTCCTTTTAGAATGAGAGTGGTTCATAATGTGGTTGAAGACTATGTTTCAGCTTCAACTTTATATCACATGGATACTGAATTACCATCACTTATATTTTAAGACTCCTTCAGCCTAATACAATAAAATGTTTTTGATTCTGAGACTTGCCAGTAAACTGTGATTAATAAACACCTGCCTAAGTAGGAATATTTCTTCCATTCGAAGTTTCACTTAATTTCTCTCGTTAAACTTTATGCTTTTCCCTCCACTTTCCTTCTGAAAAGGGAACTCTTTTCCTCCATGCTCCCATCTAGTGTATATTTCAGGAGGCAATGTGTTTTCTCCAAGGGAAGATTTCACTTCATCAGAAATACCAAGGGAGTACTCCAAACACCAGAGCGCACACTTTTTTCTGTTCTGATTCAAAAACATTTTTCACATAGTCACAGTCCTTTTCAAGACAGGGAGAGGAGAGGCCTCTCCCTTTCATTCTTAAAACATTTTGAACCAAACAGGTATGTTTATACTCAGCTCTGAAGTTTAGCTACTCTGTGCTTGTTGTGTTTACATAACTGCTCAAACATTTCCACTGGAAATTTTGCTCTTTCCATTTTGGAACGGAGAACAGAAAGACATGTGAGTTCTGGTAGCTCCCGTAAACTGCCCCAATAATTGCATTGCTCACTCCAGCAGTAGGAAGAACAGCCCTGAGACTCTTTTTTTAGATGAAGGATGTTCATGACTCCTGAACCAGTTCTGCCTTGCTGATGTTGGTATTGAATTTCCCACAGACTCGATTGGAAGGAGAATGCAGAAATGACACTGAGAAGCACAATGTAAATTTTATACCCACAAAACCACTTTTACATCAGTCTAGGAGAGGAAGGTACTGAATTGCTTGGCTTTTTGGAAGCTGCTGCTTGATTTTAGATCAGTGGAGAATCTATGGTAAAAAGAGTTGAAGGCAGAGGAGAGGGCTGTTTGAAATCTTCAGAGGTTATTGTCTATGCTGGATTTACATGTTGGGCAAGTGCTTTACAAAATGCCTCTGCCTCAGGGAGCTAATAAATTAAAACAGATACACATAATCAAGACAGGTGAAACATGTAGGAGGGCTCTTCCTTGCACTGTACTTTCCTAAAAAAGCACAGAATACTTTTGTCCCAATCCTCTGTATCAGGGATTCGAATTAGATCCCTCGGTGCCAATAGTGGCTGACTGGGGAGGAGATATTCTCAGATATTCTGTGCTCTTTTTAACTCCCTGCTCATGCCAGAGAGGTATAAAACAGCTTTAGTGTAACTGAGGATTGGGCTGCCACAATCGTATGTTCGTTGCTGCTTTCATAGGAAATGCCTATATTAATTTACAAACACTTCCATAAATCACTGCTGGGAAAAAGGCCATGTAAGTTTAATATCTTCACTTTGCTGCCATGTGGTAAAAGATGGGGCCATACTGGCTACTTGCCCTTTGGAGAGAAATCAGTAATGTAGTGTTTGGATATCCTCCAAGTACAACTTCTACATTTACACTGTGTACAACCTTCAAGAGAGGTGTTGATAAGCTGCACCCAAACAATTCTGTTTTCTTAGGAATCTTCAGTCCTGATTCCAGTCAGCTCCCTGGAAACAACTTTTAACAAGACAATGACTTTCTACCAGTTCTAGGCTGTGCAAAAATTCCCCACAAAGAATCTTCATTATAAAAAAATAAACCTTATGTGACCCACTGCACTACGTTTGTCTCCTGCTGTGTTTAGCATCTTTCACCATAAGTTAAGAATGCATCAAAAATTTCATTGAACACAAAACAGTAAATGAAAATGTAGTAATGTAGTGATTTCATGAATTTGTATCTGTTTGATGCACACTTTAAAATTTTTTTTTATTGTCTGTCCTTCCATTCTTTGAAATGTTGGCTGGTTCACTAATGTGGTCAGTAAATACAGAAAAGAACATGAGATTCTGACATTAGCCTTCTGCAGTAGAGTGCATCACTTTGTTCACCACGTTTGAAATATTGAAATATTTCCTTGTAGGCAGGTTGCACTTTGATTTTCAGTACAGAAACTTCTTTAGCTGTAACTTAGCCAGGAGTTCTCCCACGACCCCATTTCTGTGCTAACTGTAAAGTCTGTAGTGAGAATGCTATATAATGGTGTGTGCTGATGTATTGTTAAAGCTCTAATTTTAATAACGCACAAGGTAAGAAATTGCAAACATTTTTTTCAGAGGTTTTTCTTCTGTCATTTTCACTTTTATATTCTGGAAGGGAATGTACAAATCAAATACATTGATTTGTATAATCCCAAAACATCAGATATGAAGATGTAATATGAAGCAGTCAGAACTGAATTGTACTGTTATCTGTAATGAGCCATGCTCATTACACATATTAATGTATACAGCAATGTAGGCAGCAATGTCTACACTGCTGTCTTTAAAGGTGCTTGGGATTATGCTATGTGAACACCAGAAGAATTAGATTAATGTCTGTTCAGTAAATGGTAAACTAAGAGGGAACTTAATTCTATAAACACAATTCTCTGTTACACCAAAGGCTCTTTAAGACAGGCCTAACCATAGTTACATTTAATGCTTTAATGCCCTTTTATTTTGTCTGAGTAACGTAATGTGGTTATGTCTGTCTTTGCAGTTACTATTCTTGCAGTTGTGTTAAAGGTTTTCTCAATTTGATTTTGGTTTGGAGGAAGATTTGTATATAATTATATATTCCTTATTTGGTTTAAAATTGTAGCATAGGTACAATGCATTAAATAACGTCACAGGCTGATGAAACTACATATAGCTCAGACTACTTCAGTTTTCAGTCCATTTCAGTATTATTTTAGCATTTTTGTATGAATCTTTATCAGTTCTGATAAAGATTTTTAATTTCTTTAACTACAATTAATTATTATCGATGTTATTAAATCATAATTAATATTGTTTAAGTATTAAGTAAAATATTGATTTAAATTAAAATCTAGAAATAAATATTA
>NW_008602803.1:1987-2515 GCF_000691845.1 Merops nubicus | reverse complement strand
CACCCCCTCTGTGCATCCCCAGCCAGCCAGGCACACACCCCCCTCTCTGTGCCACCAGCAGGGCATCAATCGTGCCCAGGGGATGCCCTCCCTGCCCTGGCACGCCCGGGTACCTTTGCCTTCTTCATCTCAGCCACCTCTGCCTGCAGCTTCCTCAGCTCCCGCTCGTAGCGAGACTGGTTCTTGAGCAGGCGAGCGTGTTCCTTCTGGGCTGCCTGCAGCTTCTGCAGGTCCCTGTTCATCTCCTTCAGCCGCTTCTCGTAGTCAGCTTTGATCTTGTTGGCCTTCTCCTCCGTGTAGCACTCCATGGTGCCTGAGGGAGTGAGAAGAGGGCTCATGATGGACCTCGGGCTGCCCTGCACAGGAGACATCAGGCACTGCTCCCTCCCCATCCCACCAGACCCCTCTCTCCCTGCTCTGCTCTGGCCCCACCACAGGCTGGGGGCTGTCCCGCTGGAGATGGGTCAGGGCTCAGCCCACACGGGGCAGTGGGTTACAGCACAGTTGGCAGGCTGAGGAGCTGCACAC
>NW_008602803.1:0-1969 GCF_000691845.1 Merops nubicus | reverse complement strand
GGGTGATCCTGCCCTGCTGAGCCTACAGAGCAGCTACAGCACCAGGTTCTTGGGGTCTTCGTGTGGCCCTCAGCTTCCTCAGGTGTTCCCACATTTCACGGGGTGTTCAAGGCTAGGAGAGGCTTTGACTCGCCATCCTTTCGAGTCACCTCTCCAGCTGACTAGTCCCCCTCCTCCAGCAGGACAAGCAGGACCTTGGGGGCCCCAGGAGGTCAAGCAAAGGCAGAGGGATGGCAAAGCTCTACCAGAGCCAGTGCTGCGTGCAGGGGGGCAGGGGGGGGTGCTGGGGCCCCGTGTGAGGGGGCTGGGGTCCCACGGGTGACACCCTTCTCACTGAGGTTCTGCAGGACCCGGTCCCGCTCCAGCTGCGTGTCCCGAATCTTGTTCTGCAGCAGGATCAGCTTCTCCTCGTACTGGTGCTTGAGGGTCTGCAGGCGCCTCTGGCTGTTCTCCAGCTCATCAATCAGCTTCTGCTTGATCTCTATCTCACAGGTCAGATCCGCCAGGTCCGCCTGGAAATTCACGGCTGGAGGCCGGAGGGGGACGGTCAGGCTGGGAGGGATGGAGAAGGTCGCTCCCATGACCCCACAGCACGAGGAGAGGGCAGAGGAAGACCACAAAGAGTGTTGGAGGTTCCCTGCAGCAGCCCTGGTGTTTTTCCAAGCCTCCCAGAGGACTCTCCGTTCCCAGGACCAGAGCTCGGTGCCAGGAGACACCAGCAAATGCTCCCCAGTGCTGGGGCTGGCTCCACACTTTACCCTTCTCCTCTGCATCCGAGTCCGAGTCCACCAGGCTCTCTTCACTGCCTGAGTCCTCATCTTCATCCTCACGTCCATCCTCTTCCTCACAGCCACTCTCGTCCTGTTCCTCCTCCTCCTCCTCCTACAAGAGGAACACCCCACCTCAGCTTGCAGCACCCTTCTCTCTGCAGCTCCTCCTTCCTCCAGACCTGAGCTCACCTCACAGCAATGGGCTGCAGCCTCCACAAAGGGACTCAGCCTCCCACACAGGATGCCCGGGAGCTGCAGCACCATTTCTGGACCCCCACTGTTGAGAGGAGCAGTTCTGTGCCCCATCCATCCTCGCCCCCATCCCCTCCCAGCTGAGCATCACCCAACTCCCCTTCACCTTGGTTTTGGAACCAAGCCCAAAAAGCTGTGGGCTCCTTGCTCCACATGTGGGCTGACCACTTCTCCCGGGTGGGGTCCTCAGCTCCATCACCCCTCCAGCCTGCTTGCAGGGCCAGGCTGAGCTTGGCTCCTCTCCCAGCTGGGGCAACGACAATCCCCCAGACCCAAACCCCCTCCTCAGCAGGAGGGTGACACCTCCTCACCTCTTCCACCTCATTCTCATCCGTCTCCTCCCCGTTGTCCTGCTGCAGTTTCTGACGCTTCTTAAATGCTTCTTTCTCTGGGCTGGGGGAGAGCAGAGGGGTGCTGGTGAGTCCCAGGGATGGGTCCTGCCCCCCACCTTCTGCTGCTTTGGGGAGAAGGGCCTCTGGGATCGCATGGTGGGTGAACAGGAGCCCAAACTCATGGCAGCACCGGGAAGGGACCCCGGGTGGCCGGGCTCTGTCTGGGTGCTCTGGCTCAGCACAGATGAGGGGGGCAGGACTCCTGAGCCCACAGACAGGGCCTGACAAGGAGCCTCCCCCTCCCAACACTGCCCAGGACCTGCCTTCACCTTTTCCTCTGCTGCCTCCTCTCCTTCTTCTTCAGGCGCTCCAGGTCCTGCTTGGCCCGCCGGAGGACGTCGGAGGCCTCTGTGTCCACGGGGGCCACGGGGCTGCACAGCCCCACCAGGGCAGCAGCTGGGGATGAGCCCCCTGGGAAGGGGGCCCGGGCAGAGACACGGGAGAGGCTGCGGCGCAGGGACTCGTTCATGGACTCGCTCTCCAGCAGCTTCGTCCTGGGGAGGAGGGATGGGACGTGGGCAAGGAGGAGACGTCTCCTGGCAGAGGGGGTCTTGC
>NW_008602802.1:20008-32173 GCF_000691845.1 Merops nubicus | reverse complement strand
AACCCAATACATTCTATGATTCTATGGTTTCCTCTTGTTCTGTCACTCATTACTTGAGAGAAGAGCCCAACCCCCACCTCACTCCAACCTCTGTTCAGGGAGTTGTAGAGAGCAACAAGGTCTCCCCTCAGCCTCCTCTTCTCCAGGCTAAACAACCCCAGGTCCCTCTGCCATTCCATGCCAGTGATCAAAACAGGTCTGTTATGGGAAATGTGGAAGGTGACAAGCCTTGTGAGACTGAAGAGTCTCAAGGCTTTTACCCAGAGGAGGTGGCACAATCTGAACATGAATAGCAGTGGTGCAGGGTGAGTTCCAAGAGGGTGGTAGAAGCAGTTCCTGAGGACAGGCAGCAGCTGAGGATCAGGCACTGCAAGAGCACTGAGAGAGTCTTGCATGTAGAACAAACACTGGGAGCAAGTCTGGCAGTGGACCTGTTCTAGTTCTCTGCCCTGGTCTCCCAAATTTGTTGATCGTGCCTCGCTGTGGCATGGAGGGTGGGAAAATGGCTTAATATGTAGAAGAGGGGAAGCTACAGCAGAGCTTGTTGGGACCTCAGAAATAAATCAGGAACCCCTATTTCATGCTTTTAGGTTTAGGTCTCCTTCCTCACAGGGTGTAAAGCAGGTCAGTGTGTGGGATGGTTGAAGGCCTGTGGGTCAGTCCCCTGTCCCCAGGAGAGTTACCATCCTCTCCCCAGTGACTGCAGGTACCAGTCTGTCCTTCCTGAAGTTACAAGGGAAATCTCTAAAACTCGGCCTGTGAAACGTTTTAGTCTCACAATTAGGCCTTTTGAAACCAAGAGCAATAAAAATTTCTCACTTTCAAAGCTCTTAATTTTTCTTTTAATAAGGAAAAAGGGAGGTTAATGTGTTGGTAACCTTCTCTGGCTTACTCTGAGGCACGGCTCTGGAGTTTTTCAGATGGATTGCAGTGACGTGGTTTGTGGGCAGCTAAGAAGGATTAAAAGGACTTACTCATCCTGCAGTGGGTGAGTCTGCCACGCTCTCCCTGTGCAGAGGCCAGCTACACCCACCAGGGTGTCTTCAGGCAAAAGAAACCTTACCTTGTGAGCAAACCCCTGGATTCCTGCAGCGAGGCCCTTAGCAAGATCTCCCTTCAGATGTGGTGAGTGTAGTTGTCAGGGTGTCGTGCTCTGCTAGGAGAGGTAAAATTCAGCATTTCACAGTCCAAAAGGAAGACTGATACTTTTTATGTTTCTAGATAATATGTAGTGTTCAGACCTCAATCCTTTTTAGAAATTTTTTTTTAAAATTTAGGATCTTCATACCAATGATCTTTTCAGGTTTGTGCTCAGTAAGGTGGAGAGAAACATCCTGAAAATGTCAGTATTTATAAAGCCCTGGTTATCAGCCTAATTGTAGTCAAGACTGTTGCACAACTCCATTGCTCCTTGTCAAGTCTACATTCATGTCCTTCCTGAGGGATATTACATGCTTATATTCCTTATAGGCAGAGGGAATATATTTCTCTGGCTCACTCACCAGTAAGAAATAAGAACACAACAGTATTAACATGATGTATTAAATGGGTATAAAGTTATTTAACTGAAAGATTTGAAATACAGTTTTGAATGAGGAGCAGCTACTCTGCTTACACCCTTTAGGGACTGGTTCTTCTTGCATTGCTATAAACTTTTGTCAGTGACCTTAAAAGAAAACAGAAAATCCCAGCTTTCCCTTAATATTTACTAATTGTCCAGAGTTTTGCCAATTAGTGGTTAAAATAACAGTCCACTCAGAGTGATTTGGATTTCTTCTTAAGATGGGCACAAAAAAATACGTGTTTCAGGAGGTATGTAAAGTAAAACATCTAAGAACAGGGCATGTGGTCTGTGCTTAATAGTTTCCTTACTAACAGAGTCCCTGGAAACAGTGACTTAAAAACTTTAGTCATTGTGGGTAGCTGAGACAAGCTCCCTGTAATGTGAAATGGCTGGAGGTGCTGGTGATGTTCTTGGCTTCAGAAGCTGCCATGGTGTGGTAGCATTTAGTAACTTAAATGCATTATCCCCATGTTTATTGGATCTTCCAGTATAATACCTCACTGTCTTGTGTTCACAAATCAAGGAGGTTATTCAAGGAAGAAATCTGAAAATAATTGAAGATTGGGAAACACAGTGACCAGCTGTGAAGTGTGGGCAAGCTTTAGGAAGTTCATCCTTCACTAGCTGGGGAGCAGAAGCTTTTTAATGTATTGGTAAAAGGTGAAGCAAGATCCAGTGGCTTAAAGTTCCAGTTAAATATTCACACTGAAAAAGAAGGGGAAATAAAAGTTTACAAGTAAAGAATGGGGATAGTGATTCATTGGAACATTTTACAAGAGCTTTTTTGATTCATTATTCACTGTGTCTAACCCAGGATTTGATATTTTCTCAGAAGAAAGTTTTTATAAAAGAAAGGCTCCACTTCAGTACTGCTTCAGAGGAAGTCTGCTGGGTCCTTTTTTGCAGAAAGTCAAATTACGATCTCAAAATCTGATTTTTGAATGCACACCATGGTGCCAAAAAGAAGCAAATGGTTGGTCTTGGTTTTTGTCATCTGTTGCTAGATTTCAGTATGTGTTCTTTTGAGACCATTGATTGGATGTGATAATTCTTGCTGTTTAAACTGTGCCTCCTCACTGATGAATTATACATGAACACTACTTTTAAAATTTGCAACTGCTATATTGAAATGGTTTGAAAGGAGGGAGTGTTTGCTGTAATTACAGCTGTATTTAAGTTACAAATTGTCTCATACTCTGACCTTTGCAGTGATAATGGCACGAGGTTGAACATCATTGTTAAAGAATTAACGTCCTGCTTCCAGGCTGTGTTCTCTAGTCAACATCAGATGGAAAAACCTCATCTTCAGTGTAGAGTGGGCTATCAAATGATGGCCACTGACCCACTCCCTACAATTTACCATAACCAGGACTGCAAAATCTCTAGAAGACCTGATACTGAAACAAGCTTTTGTTATTTATTTACTTCAATCTTGTATTTACTTGAGACAGAATTTCCCATGCTCTAACTTGTGTCTGTTGCCTCCTGTCTTTCTGCTGGGCACCTCTCAGAAGAGGACTCTCTAGTTTCTTGCAGACAGTGAGGTATCTCCTTTGTCTTTCCTTCTCTTGTGCATTGTGTGCTCCAGCCCCTGGTCACCTTGGGAGTTTTTCACTGGACTTTTTTATGTGGGTCAGTGCCTTTCTTGTACTGGGGAGCCCCAAACTGGGCAGATTACTTCAGCTGTGGTCTTAAATACTGAATAGAGGAGGAAAAATCCCTTCCCTCAACCTGCTGGCCACACACTTGCTGATCCAGCTGAGGATGCTGTTGGCCTTACTGCAGGAGAACACTGCTGAAACCTGTTGGGATTGCTGTCCACCAGGACTGCTGGGTTGTTTTTCTGCAGAGCTGTTTTCTAGACAGCCAGTCCCCAGCCTGTCTCATTGCAAAGAATTACTCTGTCCCAGGGGCAGGACTTGGCAGAACTTCACGAGGAGCCCATCAGCCCATTTTTCCAGCCTAGGTAAGTCCTTTTGAAACGGAGCCTCGAGCATTTCAGCTGCTCCAGACAACTTGGTATCAACCACAGACTTGTTGAGAATGCCATGCCCTCCTCTAATCTGTGAAGCCATTGAGCATCTTGTAGGAGATTATCAGGTTAGTCAAGAAAAGGTCACCCTTGGCTAATCCTTGCTGACTGTTCTCAGCCACCTCCTCCATGTGGTGGAAGTAGCTGCTGGGAGCATTTGCTCCATACCCTTCCTGGGGTGGAGGTGCAGTTGGGTGGCCAGCAGTTAGCTGCATGCTCCTCCTTGCAGGTGGAGGAAGCCTTTGCTCAGGCTGTGTTCCTAGCTTCATATTGCACCAGATTTTTAAAAGTAAAAGGTGCTTCATGAATTACAAACAGCTCTTTGTTCCCTCCCAGGTACCCACAGCTGTAGTAGGGTGGGTGAGTCCATGGCTGTAGCCTGGAAGGAGTGGCTTGCTGAGGAGAGGTGTGGTGAAGCCCTCCAGCATTTCCCTTCTCCTTTGTGTTTATTTGCAGAGCTCTGTGTCTTGAAGTTCACTCTAAAAGGAGTGTTCCAGTTTTGTCTGAAAAGTGTATAGATTTTCTACACCCAGCCTGTGAAAACATTTTAAATCCTTAAACCTTCTTGAACTTAACAAATATCCAAAGCTCTGTCTGCCCATCTGTTGGAGGCTTTTGCTGTTGCCTGGAGCAATAGTGTGGAAACACCTTTTGAGTATAAACAGCTACAAGCAGTGACATCTCATTTTGACCTGTTGTACCATGTGGTTTTCTTCCAGTTTCAGAGGAAAAACAGATATTTTTTTTTTGGTACTTTTTAGTTTATGTTGGTTCTCCAGGTTTGTTTGTTGATGGCTTTAGATCTTTTTATTTCATTTTGGCTTAGAGTTTTTAGTGGTGTTGGAGGATAGAGAGGCTCATCAGTGTTCCTAGGTTGTGAAAGAGATCTGAACACATCTTTACAGGCTTTGGGGTTCAGTGCAACAACCAGCTTCAGTGGTACCTGCTCATTCCCATGGGAGAATGAGGAGAGTTAAGATGTGCACAACTGTAAGTTTATTCTGTAAACACAAGAAGGCTTCTGAGAAGCTGAGAGAACAAGAAAGAAGAGCCTTGAAACAACTGCAGTGGATTTGATTTGAGCTGTTTCCTAGAGTTGCACATAATGTTGACAGCACTGAAAACATTAGAAATGGTTCGAGAAATTAAAGAGATAGAAAAGAAGTGCTGAAAACAGCAGAGGTGCCCACAGCCTGCTGTGGTGTGGCTGATACCTGCTTCACAGCCAGGAGAAGAATCTCTTGAGAAGAAAGTTCTGGTTTTGTGGCTGGCCCAGAGTTGAGAGGGGACAGAGGAGCTGCCTCTGGGCCGCAGGCAGGGCCAGCCCCAGCTCAGCACTCGAGGAGCACTGGGCTCTGTGCCCAGTGTGCTGCCTCCTGTCAGCCCTGGTGTCACCTGGCAGCTGCAGAAGAGGTTCTCCCTCCTTGTCTTCTCAGTGTGTTAGTCAGCTGTGACACAGAGTGCAGGTTGTCACTCTGTGCCATCCATCTGCCCTGTCTCCTCCTCAGGCTGAATGCAGGAGGTCTGTCTCATGGCTGACAGGTACTGACTGTTCATTATCTTTGTTCATCATCTGCATCCTTCCTGTTTGCAGCCAACAAACCCCTCAGCCTCTGAGGAACAATGGGAGGAAGAGGGCAGACAAAAGGCAGTTATTATGTAAGATTTTAATTGCTGTGTACCTCTATCATTGCAAAAACCATATGAAAACTACAGGACTAATTTGTTAAATTGTTCAGTCACGGTGACGGGCTCCCAACAAGACCACAGTGCTTTCTCTGGACTGATTCTGAATGTTCTGGATATGTGGGTGTGATCTTTTGGCCCTTCAGCCACATGAAGGCTCCTGTTCCATGTCCTGTCTCTCGTGCTTCCCATCTATGCTTTTACACACTATTGCTTTTAAATCCTATAACCAGGTGTCCTGTCCAGAAGTGCCTGGAGACTGTCTGCCCCAGAAGCAGCTCCCTGCTTGCCCTTGGAAGAATGTAGTTTAAAAACATCTTGAGATGTATTTGGTTTAGGTTTTGGCATAGCAACAGTTAAACAGCCACCTACAGCAGATTCAGAAGTAAATAAAGAGACCTTTGGAAGTGCAAAATACTTCAAAAATGCAGATTCAATTTATTCCAGGAGAGAGAAATTAATTCAGCCTTCTGTATGCTTTTCTCCTCCACTTCTTTTTTCTCTCTTTGAAAGGTATTTTGACCTATTTTGACTTACTTAAACTGTAATCTTAAGAACCATTTAAGCCTTAACTCTGCACATGCAAGTTCTGAATTGTGTATAGAAAACTAGTATTGACCCCTGAGCAGAAACTGTTTATTTTCATTTTACTTTTACATTGGTTTGACTTAATTTACTAAGGGCTTCAAATGAAGCTGATTGTTTTCCTGAGGTCAGAATTCAGATCAGTGAGTTTATGTAGGCGTTTGCACAGGCTTAACTAAGTTTATTTTAAAGTATGTGAAATCAGCCCCAGAGATGATGCTCAGGGCTGTAATCTCAACTATTTGAATGATTGCTAAGTGCTCTAGCACAAGAAGAGGCAATACTAATGCACAGGTTTGTAAGTCAAATCAGAACCTGATGAGCATCACAGGACAAACTCAATTTGTGCTGTCTAGACAGGATACAGAGTGAGTTTGAGCACAAGAAATGAAAAACAAAACACCCAAACAAAAAAACTTCTTAAAATTTGAAAATGGTGGCTCACCTCATGCTGGGAGTGTGGAAGGGTATACTGAGAGGGAGGCAAAGGTGACTGATGAGATTTGCTTTTAAAAGTAAAGATTCCAGCTTGAAAAGAGCCTCAGATGGCAAATCTCATTAACCTTAGATAGGGAAAACACTTCAACAAATGAAGCAGGGCAGTGTGTCTTAGAGGGGGTGCCAGCCCCAATCATCAGAGGTGTCAGGATGGGATCTAAAATTCTTTTTGGCAGGCACTGCTAATGAAGTAAGGAGATCACGTTGACTGAGAGATTGGGTATAGAATCTGGAGCTGCCAGATGCATTCAGACTGGCAGTGCTTGGATTTGCAGGAATCTCGTACGTGCTGGGAGCGAGCAGGACTCCTGGGAATCCCTTTGGATTCCAGCTGAGCACCTGGAGTAGCACCAGCAGAAACCCTGCCAGTTACTGCAGATTATTGTACAGAAAGCATCACTGCAGTTACTGCAGCTCACAAGTACAGTTCTGCAGGGATGACCTCACCTGCCACACTCAGGTTATGCTGGCACTCTGCTGATTTCAGGTAGCTGGTGTTCCCTCAGGAGGACTGTCCCAGGGGGGGAACTGGTGTGGCTGTGTTGGTAAACACAGGCCTGGTTCTGTGGTGTGATGGCTCTGAGTGCAGCTCTCACCCTGCTGTCTGGAATACTTACACTGAGGTGGTTACACCAGGGGAGGGTTGCCATCATCTAAAGAGAAGTAGAAGTGTGGGAGGAAGTGTCTGGTGGACAACAGGGTTGGCACAGCTCTTGCTCTCCCCTTGTGAAAACAGCTCATCTCAGATACCTCTACACAAACATGTTGCTTAGAAGACAGGAGGAGTTAGAAGATCATACCCAGCTGCAGAGCTGTGACCCTGTTGGACCTGGTGAGACAATTCCCATGACCAGGAAGACAGGCTGGAAAGGTGAGAAGTGGTTGTGCTCCATGTGGAGGAGTGCCTGGAGCTTTGCCTTGCGATGGCTGGTGAGCTGGCTGGGAGCTAGTGGGTGTGGATCAAAGGGCAGACCAGCACAGATGCACTGGATTTTAGCTTCAGGTGAAACAGTGAGCAGTGGGAAGAGAGTGCTGACTTTGAGCAATGTAGGACGTGGCCAGGGCTAGATGGAGTTCCACGGGACTGTGGAGGGACAGTGGTCTTACTGCTGGCAGGACTTTGGAACTTGTCAAGCACTGGGAGAAAAGACAGTGAGAGGACATCACAACTGAACTGTCCAAAAAACCTGACAGTTCACAGCAAAGAGTGTATGTGTGTTACTTGGCAGCAGCAACCTGCACTTCTCCATCCAGAGCCCTAGCAGCTGGGCTCAGAAGGCAGAAAGTACCAGAATAACCTCAGAACATTACCCAGAGCAAGCAGCTGAAGGATGTCCTGCAGACTGTGTGTGCTGTTAAACTGCTGTAGTCTTTCCTTAGGATCTCAGAAAATTAATACTATTTCTCTGAGCTTCTCTGACAAGTGTAAAATGAGGATGACCAACACATTCTTATGTCACAGGCAGGATGTGGGATGGTTGGGTAGACAGAAAATTAGGATAAATGTGTTAAATTGCAAACCAAAGGCTTGGTTTCGTCTTCACCCTTCGCTGCCTTTGAGAGTGGCAGTTCCTGCCTGTGACCTGGACTTCGAGTGGTGCAAGCACAGAGTCCCTCACCACATCTCTGAGTGATGGACTTGTTGTCTAAGGCAGTCCCAGTAAGCTGCAACCAGTAATAATCCTCTACCTGTGCAGGTGGATGAGTACAAATACGGGACAATCCATAGGAAAGCTGTAAGAGCAATCAGCAAACATGACCCCACTGAAAAGCCAGAAGAGCTGGAAATGCCCAGAGGAGGGAGGATGAGAGGTGAAAAAGCATCTTGAAATGCAGGAACAGTTCTTGGAAAGGAGGGAAAGAAGCTCTTCTGTGTTTCTGGTTTTCAAGAGGTAACATAGTTAATGCTGAAATGGCTGCAGGAAGGAGTAGCTCGCACAGGACAGAAGGTGGTGCAGCCTTTTCTGTCCACACAGTCATTTGTAGCAGCATGATTGTGCATTGAAAATTGGGGTGTCTGTACTCCCTGACAGGGGATTGTGGTCCAGTGGCTGCAGGCCTGTAGTGCTTGATACTGGCCTTCAGCTCTTAGATTTGCTTATTATAGACAGTGGTTCTTGTCCCACCTTGGCGTGAGCTCACCTGCTTGGGGTTCTACCACATCAGATGTGTCTGTGTGCACTGGTACAAGGGATGAGACTTGGCTCAGCAGTGAGGAAGACACAGATAGATAAATGCCTACATAAAAGAAGCTGAGATTGATTTCTTCTGGTAGGTGATAAACCCACCTGAATTATCTCAGCCTTAGGCTGGACAGACCACATGGTTTCCCCAGCATGTGTTTTGTTCAATACAGGTCGCTGGTCAGAACAATGACTCTTTGGTGTTTAAAATAACACCAGGTAACTCCACCCCTCCAGTGCTGGACTGCTGAATTTGACCTGCAGGGCATAGTTCTGTGTCTCTATTTCTGTGGATTCCCCTGTGGACTCTTTTCCTCTGCAGAATCCCATCCCAGGAGGATTTCTGACCATCTCAGCTAGCAAAATAAATACTATTTCCTATCTGTTCCTTAGGGACTCTGCCTGGGCTGAGCGTGTTCAGCTGGGCTTGGCAGCCTGGGAGGTCTCCCAACAGAAAATCCAAGGTAGGGCAGGCTTTTGGTGCCTGGTGGATGTGGAACATGGAGCCCGGCATGTCTCTCCAGCTGTTTATGTCTCTCCAGCTGTTTGTGCTCCTGAACCCCATTAATCTTCTTGCCCAGAGTATTTTCTTCTTGAGGTCCCAGCTCCCTTGGTTTGCCCTGGACCAGAGTTTTTCTCTGGGCAAAGCCTTGGACCTGGGAGGGCAGAGTGCTGTTCTTGAAGGGGGCAGTGGTGTTTGGCAGGGCTGCCATCCCCATCCAACCGTTTGTGCTGGTTTGAATTTTGCTGTTCTGATCCAGCAAGACAAATAGTCTGAAGCCCTCAGCTGCATGTTTTGGGGAACACTCTCTGGCCTTCCTTTTTCTGGGCTGTCCTTTCATAGTTTTGTTTCTTTTCCTACTCGCTCTAAAAATGTGACATCTGTATTTAAAAAGTAGAGTTCTTTGATTGCTGAAGTCATTAGTCAGTGGCAAAGTTCTGTTTCTTTGACTATTCCAATACCAACCATCACAAAATAAAAATCATCATTACATTGTTCCTTACAGATTGTTTTAGTTAGATATGATGTGTCTGGTGAGTGTGATGTTACTGGGTTAAACATTCAGATGATTCATGTTTCCTTTCTGGCACCAACTATTAAAATGCTGTAAGTTGTTTGGTTTTTTTTTAATTGAAAAAACCTGTGGTTGTTGAATACAATGGCTGCTTTTTAAAAGCAAATACTAGAGAATATTGGGAGTTATTTCAATTAAAAACAAAGCTAAAGTATTCTTTACTTATTACAGAAATAGGGAAAATTACCTAGATAAGTATAAACCAAGTGGTCTGCATTTGATTTCTGACAGAACAGGGGGGTTTGGGTTTGTTTGGTTTGGTTGCAGAGTCAGTTGGAAGAAAGACACTGTAATACAGCTAATATCAGCCCATCTACTTGACACTTCATGTTTTGGGGTGAGTTTGGAGGTCCAGCTGATAATGGTCACCAGTGTATTTTTTTGGAGGTCCAGCTGATAATGGTCACCAGTGTATTTTTAAACTACTATAAATTATTTTATTTTTTCAGCCAGTATATCTTATTTAATTAATGAGATTACTACTAAGAATGAATAGAAGCCATATAAAGTAGATTATATTTGACAGTAATCTCATACCCTTTTGGAAAGGGGCCCAGCAGGTATGTGCTAATAGATCAATATTATTCCTTAATCTTCCCATCACAGTATTTATTAGCACCAAGTTTAAAGTTTCTCTGATAAAGTATCCATGAAGTGTGCTGGAGACAGAAGGTGTCTTGTTTATCCAGAGGAATCTAGATGACTTGTTAAACTGGCACAGGCAGATGTGCATTTTAAGGTCACCAAATCTGAGAGAAAAAAAAACCAAACCCACTGCATGGGGGATTGTATCCTTAAAAGCTGTAGTGCAAAGAAAAGAAAAAGTCATGGAGAGTCTGGTGAGTAAGAAGCTAAATGAAACTGTTGTGTGGTGCTGGGTAAAAGGGCTAAGTCAGTGGTAATGAAAAGTGCCAGTCAGCATGGTTTCCTGGAAAATGTGTCTCTCCAGATAAACATAATCTTGTTTGGTGTCTCAGTTCATTCGAGTGATGTCTATAAATATATACAAGAGAAGGTTTCTTACACCAGAGGGCTTTTTATTTCATAGCCAAAGATTTAATGAGATTTGCTGCCTGGAAGACAAAAAAAGCCTGAACAAAATAAAAAAAAAAAAAACTAAAGTTGTTGAAGACTTTATGTGAGATGTCTTAGTGAGATGTGCTGATTTGATCAGATACCTGTTGTGTTACCTCTGAAGAAACAGGTAAAAAAGGTGTGGTCTGTCCTGTGCAGGAGGGTCACAGCTCTTTGACTTGCAGTGGCTCCTTCCTGCCTCAAAAATCTCCTGAATTTGCAGTTCTGAGGCAAACTGTGTGTTGCATGGAGTGATGTGAACCCTCAGTCCTAGAACAAGCTGGGGCTTCGTGCAGCGTGGGGCAGCTCTATCTTCTGTGGACCTGACGTGATGGGGAAAGGAACCAAAGGGACCTTGGCTCCGTGGTGCCAGCTCTGTGGATGTCTCCACCTCTGGAGCAGAGTCTGGCACTGCTGGAGGGACTCGTGGCCAGATGGTTCAGCCCCAGCAAGCCATGGGGAAGGTGTGTTCCCAGCCTGGAGTCCAGCAGCCTGCTGAGATAGATGGGCCTTTACCTTACAGGTTCCCAACAATACTCAGAATAAGCTCTGAGTTTTCATTGTCATCACGTTTGTAGGATCTGTTTATTTCTAGAAGCATGGTTTATTTTTCTGTGTAAAACTTAGCACTGAGTGTGAGTTTGGTAAATGATGTGTTGTGTAACCCTGATGAGATCAGAGCCCTGTTTATGTGCCATTCAGATTAGAAGGTGCAATGAGCAGGTATTGCTAACTGTGGCTGCAAAGCATGTTCTAGATACACTAGGAAATAAAACACAATAAATGTCAACCTTAGGATGAGAGCGTTGCTGTCACTTCACACTACACTGATTCTCCTTTCTCACTGTTGATCTGTTGCAGGTCCTTTTTCTTGGGAGAAATAAAAAAATGCTTTTATTCATTGCCTCACCTATTTTGTCTTTCTTTTTCCCTAGTTACCCAGCGGGAGACTCTTCCACGCTGCAGCTGTTATCTCAGATGCCATGTACATCTTTGGTGGCACAGTGGACAATAATATTAGAAGTGGAGAAATGTACAGGTTCCAGGTAATGTCCTGATAACCTACCCAAGCAGCCACGCCAGCTCTGTGTGAATCCTGCTGGCACTGTCTCAGGTCAGGGCAGACTTTCTGGTCTGGCTCGCCGTGAGCTTTGGTGGCTTTTGTTTCCCATCCATCCTGCAGGCAGCCTTTGCATTGCAGATTCAGCTGCCAAAGACAAACATATCTCTTTAAAATCTTTTGAGATATATCATCTGGACAGACATTTTGGCAAGGCTAGGCTCCCCAGTGCCTTCTAAAGTCCTAACAAAGATCATGACAAGTTCTTCTGACAAACTGTTGAGAAGTGTATCAGAGAGGATTTGTCAGGATGTTCAGCTGAAAATTGACTCTTCCTCTTCGTGCACGGTCAGCTTCAGAGTTCCTGGGTCAGAGCACCTTGTGCTGGAATTGTGTGTTCATGCAGC
>NW_008602802.1:17837-19977 GCF_000691845.1 Merops nubicus | reverse complement strand
TTCCTGCTCCAGCCCCACAGTGACTGAGGGATTTTAAATTTTAAACTGCAAGAGACCCACATCAGGTCAAATCCCCACTAAGCTCAGGTTTATTTTTATTGTGTGGGACCCTCAAGTCCTGTGAGCAGGTGAGACTCCCAGCCACCAAATCCTGAAGCATGCAAGTTGCCATGAGACACAGTTCTCCCAGGTTACCCTGTGTGAGCTTTCCTTGCCCTCACTGCAGAGGAAGCCCTCGCCTGTGTTTGCTTTGCCTGTTATTTTCTACTTTCTGCACTACATTGAGTTGAGTTAATGAGAAGATCCAGTGCTGGTGTGTGTAACAACACTGCTTTTGGATCTGGGCATTTGAAATGAATTCTGCCTTCTGTGGGGTTTTATTTTTTTCAGTTTTCTTGTTACCCTAAATGCACTCTACATGAGGATTATGGACGGCTGTGGGAAAACAGGCAGTTCAGTGACTTGGAGTTTGTTTTGGGTGAGGTGAGTAGAATTTACTGACAAGGTGCCAATGGGGGTGTTACTGTGTGTGGAGCACGTTTACTGGGAGAGAGCAAATTGTGTGATGAACATGCCAGAAGCCTTGGGAATGAAGTTTTAAGGGCAGCATCACTTCTGAAAATTATATCTGACTGCTGTAGCAAGTTAAACTCATACAGGAAAATGTCCAAAGCTGCAAAGGAGAAGAAACTTTTAAACTGAGAAGGTCTGTGGACCACTGAGACATAACCCAAAGTTATCAGAGCACATTCTATATAGTTGCAATATGAAAGTGATACTGATGACCTTGGCCATGTCCTGGAAAAAGCAGGTCAGTGGTTTGCAGATCCATGTTTTATTTCAAGAGTAACTTTTAATTACTGAAATAAAAGAGGATAAAAAGCAGCACAGGGGAATGATTCTCTAGTCATGAAAACAAATATAAAATTCTAAAAAGAACATGTTTTCTGAATAAAAAATTGAGAGGTTTGGACTTGCCTGAATTCCTTTTGCAAAAAATAAAAGCTGTAAAACACTTTGTAGAGATCAGAGATCAGATCCTCAACAACAGATGAAGTAGATTATGAGGAATAGCAAAAAAATCCATTTTTTGAAAAGAGAAAATTGAACTGAAAGTCAGATGGAACAATAAGAATTGGTGTCTGTGACACTGAACCTGTGCAGCAGCTTCCACTTGATGAATGTAACAACTCTTTCCAAATGGGGCTTGCCATTAGCCTGTAGGGGAAAAGGTGTTGAATTTCAGCTGTATGTACACAGCAGCTGGCAGGTTGCCTTGATTCTAACTTAAACTAAATGTATAGTAGCCTGGAGTCCAGCCCAGGTTTCTAAGACTTCTGCCATCTGCCACCACCATGTGATTTGGGAATAAAAGTTTGATGTGTGTCCTTCCTTTGCCTGTGGCAGAAGGAATGGCGTGTCCGAGGGCACACTGCCATTGTGACTGCTCGCTGCCAGTGGCTGAAGAAGAAAATCATGCAGGCCAGGGAGAGGCTGAAACAGGTGAGTGCTTTAGGAAAGTAATCTTGGGGCACAGTAACACTTATTCCACCCAATTTGAGAAATAAGGTTTTCAGGGAAGAAATACTGTCTGCAGAGACAGATGTAGGACCAGAGCAGCATCTGATAGTGAGGCGCTCTTGAGCAAGGAAAATAAAGAGGATGATTAGTGTTAGCACAGACTGCTGGGTGCTTCTCAGGCCAGGTGAGGGGGGTAACGTGGCAGAGGCAAAGTTAATCTAGTTGTCTGGGTTTGGGGGTAAGGTTCTTGGGAGCTCTCACAGCTGTCTAAGTTCTAATCTCATGGAGTACCCCTGGGGAGGTCTGTGTACCCCTCCCTCAGGGGAGGGTAAAAGCTGCATGTCATCAGGGTGGCCTGCAAGATTAGGTGGATTAGAGTGAAGGCAGTGTTGAGGTTTTGAGGGTGGTTCTGTTCCCTTAGGATTTCCTGACTCCTTCCAGAGTTGAAGATCCAGTGCCTCTGGTTCATTGTTGATTAGTTCTGATGACTTACAGCTTTTCAGCAGCAGACGTTTTATTCCTCTTGAGGAAGTGGTAGCACACAACCTACTGTAAGACATCTGAATGCCTCATTGTCCTGTAGTTAATTGCTTTGCTACTCCATAGCCCTCTATCCTTG
>NW_008602802.1:5348-17806 GCF_000691845.1 Merops nubicus | reverse complement strand
AAGGCTGGCAAAGTGAAATTTCAAAGTAACAGAGGAGCTTAAAGTGTATCTGTGCAGGACTTCGAGCTCTAACTTTTGAAGGCAGGGTCTGTGGAGCCTGCTCCTTCTTCCTGCTTCAGGGAGAGATGCTGTTCCTGCAGAGGGCAGAAATATGAGCTCAGTGGGACTCACTCCTCCCTTTCTGAGATCCTGGTTTTGAGCTTTCTCCAGGAGCTCGTATTTGTTCTGGTGCCTGTTTGTCACAGGCTGTGGAACAGTAAGCCTCAGACACATGGATTCTGTGTTACTTGAAAATAACCTTGAAGATAAAGAGATCTTGCACCTTGAACGTGCAGCCAGAGAAGGATCTTTCCTCTGGGGTGATGCCTGTGAGCTGACCCAGCCTTGTTGGCACGTTTGAGTGTTTTTTCTGTCTCACTAGAAATCAAAGCAGGACATTGAAGAGGAGGGACCTGTGGCATGTCAGAAGGAGGGGACTGGTGGGAATGTGAAGCTGTGCCGCCTGCAGCCGCTGCTGGAAGTGCCCATCCGGGAGGCTGAGGCACAGCCCTTCGAGGTGCTCATGCAGTTTCTGTACACAGACAAAATAAAATACCCTCGCAAAGGTAGGACAGCAGGGTGAAAAAAATACCAGCAACTGAGGAGCAAACATTTATTTTGATACAGAGCAGGACTGAGCATTTACAGATGAGCAATCCTGCTTTTTTACCTGAGATAAAGAAAAAGGTTTCTATCAGAGCATGCTAGCAGTGCTTTGTTTTATTTGTGTCAGACATCAGGGAAGAGCAGGTTCTTGAGGTCTGCAAAAGGTGTAATTTGAACATTACAGCAGCCTGCCTGGGAGGGCCAGGTGTCCTAGGCTGGCTTGTTTCCTTTTTCTGGTATATTTTTGTCTGGTGGAAACTGAGCCCACACAGAAAGGCAGAGCAAGCCAATGTTTATCATCTCTTCAAAATGCCAGTCCAAAGGAATGCCTCCAGAAAGGCAAAATCCTTTTGATTCCTTCCCTGAAGATCCCTGAGCTCAAAGCACTTGCAGGCTGGGAGGTAACGGCCAGAGATCTCTGCTCCCACCCAGGCAGTCTGACTCCTGGCTGTGTTTGAGTGGTGAGGTTGGCTGGGCTGTGGGACTCAGGCTGGGGAAGGGGGGAGCTCCAGCTGGTGGGACTGGGGGACCTGCAGGCGTGTGGCACTGTTGGGTAAATCAAGCTACGTCTGCCCTGAGGCTGAAAGCTTTGCTTCAGTTCAGTCCAGGACCTTTCCTTTCTATACAAGGTAGTTCTCAGGAAAATGATGATTTGTATGCAGCTGTCCCAGGGGTTTCCCTGCAAGCTGCCCTCTGTTAAAACTAGCCTAAGTAATGGGGACAAGAGAACCTCCTCATCAGTGTCTGCTGCCAGTGCAGATCCTGCTCTCAGCCAGTTCACTGATCCTCAGCATTCGGACCCAGGACAGGATCAGCCCAAGGAAAGGGTTATCACACTGAGCTCTTCCCTTTGTTCCAGGTCTCCCAGGCAGCCAGCTACCCTTCCCCCAGCCCCTCAGACCTGCTCCTGCTGGGATCCTCCAGTGGCCCTGTCCAGACCATTTGTATTCCGAGTTGCTCCCCTCAGTTCAGAGAGCAGCACCTTGGGGACCCATCCAGAGGCTGAGCTAATAGAATTGGGCATGCTTATCAAGTGGGATTTTCTGATTAGACGCAGGGAAGGCACGTGACACACAAGAAGGCTTTTCTTTATCAAAAAGTAGTTACAGCAGATGGCCAGAGATCTCCTGTGAGGAAAGCAAAGGCTGTGAAGGATTATTCTGTAAGTTGGTGTCCCAGTAGCCCCACTGCAGTGCCCTACAAGGGTCCTCAGTGCCCTACTCTTAATTCAGCCCTCTCTTCTGGGTCAGTCTCAGGTCTGTACACGCCCAAGCACAGAGAGCCTTTGTCTGTCAAAGTCAGGGAACTGATTGCTAATGCTGCACAAAACCCGAGGACTTCAGCAGAGCTGTTAGCAGCAGAGCACTTCAGAAAGTCAGGCTGCTACCTTCAGAGCTTGTTAGTTTTCTTAGAGACTTCCCTTTCTTTTGAGGGCTCTAAAAAAACTGTGGTCCATATTGTCCCAAAATCTTTTTCTAAAAAGTCTTTTGGGGTGGCTGCTTCATGCTGCAATTTTGAAACTCCATTTTAGTGTCAATGCAGCTTCTGTCTAACCAGCAATGGGACTTTTTACTCCAGACACTGCCCATTCTACCAGTCCAAATACTCAGGTTGATGTGGAGAGAAATACTTTGAGGAAGGTTCCTCTTTTTGTTCTGTGAGCTCTCCAGCATTTTTCTCTCTTGTCATTCCAGGTCTTGTGCAGGATGTGTTGCTTATTATGGATGTCTACAAACTGGCCTTAAACTTCAAGCTCTCCCGGCTGGAGCAGCTCTGCCTGCAGTACATTGAAGCGTCCGTGGACCTGCGGAACGTGCTCATTGTCTGTGAAAATGCCAACAAGCTGCAGCTGGATCAGCTGAAGGTAACCACGTGTCCACACAAAGGAGCTCCTAAGAAATTTTTAAAAATAAAATGGTTGTAATTCATGTTTTGCAAAAGCCATCACCTTCTGCAAGTTCCATTCTTTGCCCTAATTGCAGTGGCTTGAGCATACGTTGGTGTGGGTTGTCCTGCACTTGCTCCTGGGTATTGTGTTGGGTTTTTTCACCACGTGTTTGGTACTTTTGAATATCTGCCCTGTAGGATGTAAAGGGCAGAGTGACTTTGGCTCTTCACCAATTCACCCTCACTGCAGCAAGATGGAACCAGTGCATTTTCTGATCCCACTGTTTTATACAGAGACTGCAAACAGGTTCTTTAACCTCTTATATAAAAGTTAATTCTGTTCTCATGCCTTTGATATGAAAAACACTCTGCTGGAAAACCAGAATGTGTCTGCAGTTAGTGGGCCAAGGGCTTTCAGGCAGTTGCTGGAAGTCATGGTAGAGTCCATCCCCCAGGCTTCAGACCATGATTTGCTGTGAGGGTCTGGTTACTGCCAGCACTAGCCAGGGCCAGTTCTGCTCAACACTGCAGAGAAGTTCCTCCACTCAAGTCCAAAAGTCAGTGCAAGGTCACCCACTGCCTGTTTGAGCAGCCTGTGCACATCAGTTGGCCACATAGCTGATGGTTGCAAGCAGAGTGAGGGTGGAGAAACTGTTGTGCAAAAGCACTTCCCTGGGCACTGTGTGCACTGGATCTGGGCAAAGAGGACAGCAGTGGAGTCAGCAGCAATGTGTAAATGCTGGCACAGCCTTTAGTGTGTAGGGCCATGATGCCATCAGCTGCTCAGGAGCTCGGGCAGGTATCTCAGCATTGGTGGGTGTAGTGCCAGGAGTTTCACATCAGCCAGCCACCTCCACCTGCTTTGGCTCCCAGCAGGGTGACAGGGACAACTCCATTTTGGTCAGGATCACCTTGAGTTGGCATCTTGTCTTCTCAAGGGTGCGTTAGTCCTCCTGGGTAGATGCCATCTCCAGGAGGCTGATTTCTGGCATCCTAGTAATTGTTTAAAACTTTTTACAAATGGGTCCTCAACAGATTCCTTTGGATCTCAGGTGAAATAACTTGGCAGAAAATGGACAGTAGTAATTATTCTTTGTGTGAGTTTTGTGCTCACCTTATGGTATAGATTGTATTTTTTGCTAATTAAAGTGTCCAGAGGGAGAGCCTTGGTTCACATTGGCAAATGAAGTGCCATTTTTTGTCCTTTTAACTGTTTTAGGTCTGATTCATTTGTCACCTTTCCACCCATGGAGTTCTTAAGCAGGTTGGTCATACCAGAACCTGCAGGAGCTCTTCAGACTCTTTGCAGCCTTTACAGAAAAGTTTAAAGAAGAATCCACACAAGGAAATTCTGCAGACGATTTATACCCTTAATAAATAGAGTTAAGAGTTAAGATCTGTTCATCCTTATAATTAACTTTTAGTATCTAATTGTGTAAAGAGTTATTATGAGATAACATCCAATCCTAGTTAGCCCTATGAGGTTTTGAGTGTCTCCTGAGATCCCTGTTTTAGAAAGCTTGAGAGCAGCTAAATGGGAGACAATTAGTCTTTTCTGTGTCATTATTTCTTAGTCAGGTTTTTCTAGATAATTACAATTGTCCTGAATTGCTTCTTCAAGCAGGAGCCTAAGAGGTCCCTTGCTGAGAAGGTCATTGATAGCTCCAGCTGCAGGATCTGTGTGGAGGGTCACTCAGAGAAGGGTGGCCATTCACATGTGTGACGTGGTAACCTCTCTGCAGTGCTTTAGGATGACTTAGAATCATTAGGGTTAGAAAAGATCTCCAAGATCATCAAATCCAACCATCAACCCAACGCTGCAATGACCACTAAAGCATGTCCTGAAGTACCATGTCCACACTTTCTCTGAGCCCCTCCAGGGCCGGTGACTCCAGCACCCCCCTGGGCAGCCTGGGCCAGTCCCTCACCACTCCCTTCACTCTGACACAGTGAATCAGTGTTGTGTTGTGTTTTTTTTCTTCTTTTTTTAAGGAACATTGCCTGAACTTTGTAGTGAAGGAGTCACATTTTAATCAGGTAATAATGATGAAGGAGTTTGAGCATCTTTCTTCATCCCTCATAGTGGAGATTGTCCGGAGGAAGCAGCAGCCGCCTGTTCGCACGCACTCGGATCAGCCGCTCGACATCGGTAACCTTGTGCTTCACAGAGGGACTGCTGCTGCTGGGGTTGTGTGGCTGGTGGTTTGTTTAGTCTGGGAAGTAGCCTGGGAAATAGGCCACTGCAGTCCACTGACTCTCCAGTTGGTGTAACTGTGCTTGGGCTGTTTCCCAGACTGAGGCAGAGCGTGCCAGTTCCTCTTCCAGGGAGCTTCAGTCAGAGCAGCATCCCCACCAAACACACAACAGCTCTTGTGGGGTGTGGTTGTGTCCATGCAGTGAAATAGCCTTACTCTGTTCAGAGAGATGAGGCAGGAGGAACAGGAGGGTATAGAGAATGATTCAAAGAAAAGGCAGTGGACATTCAGCGTAAGTGGACCAGAAGGTAACAAAGCTGAGTGGGGAGCTGGCCTGCTCATGGGGTTTAACTGGAGGAGCAGGAGTAAGGAAGATCTGAGTAAGCTGCCTCTGACAGTGTGAGAGAGAGAGAAGCATAGAACAATTAACCCAGAATAAAAAAAAGTTACTGGAAGACATAAACAGAAGACAGGGAGAAGACTTTGAGAAGATAAATAACCTGCATTAATGTTCAGGCCATTCATTTTTATTGTGTGATTGTGCTGGAAGGAGGAGATTTGATTTACAGTTCTGTGTGGAATTCATCAAGACCTGATTTGGGATTAGTTTTATTCAAGATTTTATCATTGTGACACACAAAAAACCAACTGTAATAGTGAAATTTGCTGAGGCCATGAAGCTCAGAGGCATTACCAGTGTTACAAAGGTAATTGGGAACTGTAGAGAAAGCTAGGGAAGCCAGTCCTGGAAGGTCAGGTAGAAAACCTTTGGCTGGCTTTTGTCCCAGGGAGGAGAGAGGTGCACTGTGCAGGAGGATGGCACAGGCAGCTTCTGTACCCAGAGCTGGAATGGTGTGAGAGACCCAAACATTAAAAGAAAAACAAACAGAAAATAGGAGTGAATTTGGATCAGACTTGAACATGCTCTATTTCTCAGTTATTGTGTATGTTCAATGGTTAATTAAGATGTTGGATAAAAAAAGCCTTTTTGAGGATTTGAGAAATTCTTTTCACTAAGAAAATTTTCATGGTGGTTCAAAATAAGGAAAATAAAAAGGTGGGGGAAAAAAATCAGATTTCTTTGTCTACAGAGAACACCTTTCAGTGTGGCCACTGGTGGTGTTTGCTGTCAGCAGTTTGAAAGCAGAGCTGCCACATTTGCTTCTGGGCTGGGCAGCAGCTAATGGGTTGTGATGGGGACAGATGAAGCTCATTTTGCTCCAAGGTTACGAGGAAGAGCCTGCCTCAGACTCACCCCAAGGGTGAGCAGCTGGAGCTATGGCTTGACCTGGTTCAGTAGTACCTGGTCACCTGAAACTATTGTGTCTTTATTTCATTATGTTAACTTCCAGGAACATCTTTGATTCAGGACATGAAGGCTTACCTGGAAGGAGCTGGGACTGAATTCTGTGATATCATCCTTCTCTTGGACGGGCACCCACGGCCAGCCCATAAAGCAATCCTGGCAGCCCGCTCCAGGTGGGTCACTGCTGACTGACCCTCCAGCAGATGTGGTGCCTGTGAAACACAGTGCTGTGCTTGCTTTTTTTAGCAGGCAGGGAGGAACTTTGTGCCTGCATGAAGCAGAAGATACAGCTTTGCTCAATGAGTGTAATAAGCCTTTAAGCAACGGCGATTAAATAGTTTTTTTTCAATTTGATACCCAGCAGGGAGAGATAGGAGGAAATTAAAACTGTAGAGATTCTCTAGAGGGTGTGTAAGAAGCTGCACTGCAAGACAAAGAGTCTGTAAAATCACAGGAAGGGAAAAAGAGTGTAAAACATAAGGCAGTTGCAGAAAAGTGAAAAGCAGGAGATGTCCTCTGAGGTCAAAAGGAGTCTTCTGATGGAGAACACCCATTTCAAATCATGTGAAACTTGAATCTCCTTCTCACCTGCTGATATTTAAGACTGGATGTGAATAAGCATCACACAAAGTGGTGCAGAACAGAGACTGGATTATTCCTGCACTTTGTGGCAGATGCAAGGAGTTCACCCTTCTGTGATGGGTGCTCTTCTTCCTCCTCAGTACCTGGGTGAGGTGGGTTTGTCCTTTGCTGGTGTGTTCTGTGTACCTGCACCTCTGTGTTCTGCCAAGCATTAAGTGTTCACATAAAATATCTATTGCAAATACTGTCACAGTTTTTTTTCCAGTCTCAGTATTCATATTCAGTATTAGTTACTGTGATATTTTACCAAAAGCATTTCACAGCTCTTAAAACAACCCTGCCTGACTGGCAGCTTGTAGATACCAAGGAAATTCTTAATGCTTTAAGCTCTCTGCTGGGTCTTATGCAAATTAGACAAAAATCAAAGCACCATGTGTCCTAATTTTCAAGAAACAGAGACAGATTTCAGGTAATGCTGATGGAAAGGAAGGAGGATTATATCTGGAGTTCCCTCACATGCAGATACATACGAAACAGCAATTTAGCAGTGGCTTTGCCCAGGTTGTTACCTGGATTGCTGCTCTGGAAGCTGCAGTGCTTACTAGCAGCCTTTGGACAATACTGGGTTACACCATCTGTCTGCAGAACTGTTACATCAGTTTTATTTCCTTTTCCAGTTACTTTGAAGCCATGTTCCGTTCCTTCATGCCAGAGGATGGGCAAGTGAATATCTCTATAGGTGAAATGGTCCCCAGCAAGCAAGCATTCGAGTCCATGCTTAGATACATTTATTATGGTGAAGTGAACATGCCTCCTGAAGACTCCCTGTATCCTTAAACCTCAGGTGGTTGAAGTATCTGTCTGCAGTGCATGTGGAGCAGCTCACCTGCCTGTTGCTCCAGCTTGCCAGGCACAGCCTGGGAGGATTCTTTGCCAGGGCTGCATTAGCAGGTGCTGCAGTTTGACTTCAGTCATGGATTTGTATTTACAGTCAGTGCTGTGAACTTTGCTTTACCATTTTTTTCCTTAATGAGATGAACAGCTACCTCTTTGCTGCACCTTACTACTATGGCTTCTCCAACAACAGACTGCAGGCCTACTGCAAGCAGAACCTAGAAATGAATGTCACAGTGGAGAATGTACTGCAGGTAATTGTCCCCAGGCAGCTTTAATTAGTTGCTTGACTCAGATACAGGAAAGCCAAACAGTCCAGTCCAGTGGGTACCCCCAGTGCCAGGTTCCTGCATCACTCCCAAACTGATGTCCCCTGAGACTGCACAGACCTTTCTGACAGCCAGGCAGGAGTGCAGCCTTCAGCAGCTTTGTTTCCTTGATTTTTGTGTCACTGGTGCTCCTGTGCTGAAGTGTTGAGCACATGTTGCTTAGCTGGCCAACAGGGTGTTCCTCTGGAGCTCCTCATCCCCCATGGCAGCAGACCAGTGTTGCTGAAGAGCTTCTCAAGATGTACCATGTGCTCAGCACTGAACTCCAGGCCCTTTTTTAGACATTTGTAGCAGGGCAAACAGTGACTTTAGTCATGTATTGGTAACACTGACAGGATCTGGCAGTGAAGGTTAAGCTAACAAAGAACAGTCTGATAAGAAAGCCTGCAAAGCCATCTACTTGAGAGGCAGAGTGAACCCTCTACAACATCAGCAGGATCTATTCTAGTGTTAACTGCTTTTGGCTCTTGCCAGTCTCACTGGGGCACTTCAGGAGCCTGACTGAGAGACAGATCTACAGTTTCCTACTGATTATCTTCTGAGGACTCCATAAATATTAAATCCAAGGCTTATTTTTGAATAGTTTGTAATGATAAATGGAGATGTTCCCTAACTCAGAAGAATTCCCTCCTCTGAGCCAGAGCAGTGTTTACCACTGTACATCTGAGCTATGCAGAAGGAAAATCACATCTTGCTTTTGCTCTAGATTTTAGAGGCAGCTGACAAGACCCAAGCCCTGGACATGAAGAGGCACTGCCTGCACATCATCGTTCACCAGTTCACCAAGGTTGGTTGCATCTTTTCTGGGGCTTTTGAGAGCTGCTGTCCTCTGCCACTGCCTTGGTTAAAGACACGTTAATATAGGAATCCATTCCCCTCTTTCTCCCCTGAGAGAGCTGAGAGCTGGCTCAGGGTCACTGACACTGCTGGACAAGTCTGCTGGGTGCACTTGCACACACAAGTAAATTAAATGCTAACAACCTAGTCTGGAAATGTGAAGACCTTCCAAAAGAGAAGTTACCCAGAACTGCTTCCATTTCGGTCTGTTCCAGCTGCCAGGTTTGTGCCCTGCCACAGCTGGGGTCTCCTGCATAGCAAGAGAGGTTCCTGGTGTGCTGAGGGCTCAGATCTCTCACTGGTGGTTACAAGTGTGCTGGTCACATTTCTCTGGGAGTGTTCTCTGTCGTGGATGTCACACTGTCAAGTGCTCAAAAGGCAATTTTCCATGTCCTGGCTGGCTTTCTGTAGTTTCCCTGGTCTGACACATGGGATGATGCATTAGTGATAGGGAGGGCCGGGAGCCTGAGGTGCTGATAGCCCTGTTCTCACTCAAGAGAACAAGGGTATTGTCATCGAGTTGTTCCTGTGAGATGTGATCCCTCCATGTGAGCTGAGCATGTCACCAGTCCATTGCACAACTTATCAGCATTGAGGGAATTGCTGGATACATCACAGGAACTGGGATTTCTGGATGCTGTGCACTTACTGATCCTAATTCCCTTGTTAGTATTCAAGTAGCTCGCTCTCTTTTGTGTTAAACCTCACAACCCTCCTGCTGCTGCCCGTGGGGAAGGAGGGCACTGCTAAGTCCAGTTTGGATGTGGAGATGAGATTGGGAGAGGTTCAGCTCTTCACTGAATGCTGAAGATGCTCAAGCATGATGCATTTTACATTCAGAAATAACAGAAAATGCATTAAAACCTTGAGAGTGGAGCCAGCAGTGGGGAATCACACTCCCAATGGAGAGTCCCCAGCACAAGATTACAGCCCCTGCCTTCACCTGACTTGTGTTCTTCTGGCCTCATGAATCCTGAGGGTGGCCCAGCTTCAGCAGGGGATGGAGAGCAGTCCCACTGCGGGTCGTGGGGCAGCCTGGTGGCTGGGACATCTCCTGGGGCTTGGGGTCAATGCATTACAGTCCCTGAGAGCTGACACCTCACGGGCTCAACTTCCCAGGGAGGGCCCCAGGAAGCTGAACAGGTTGGTGTGATTCTCAACAGAACATGCTGGGGGGAAGTGAGCACTGTGACATGTCAGACAAAGATTTGAGCCGAGGGGCATCACCCCGTTGTACAGCACTAGCCAGAACACGTGGACATGCTTTATACTGAGCTGTTGACTGTTAGAACAGTTTTCATCAAGATGTGGCTGAAGACTGTGAAGCAGATGTGCACGAAGAAGTCTGAATGACACAATGTTTTCCTTTGGCCTGAGAGGCTTCGGTGTGTGATGTTTGGCCCAGCTGGGGGTGGCTGTGTGGCTGGGTACGAGCAGCCTGTCCTGCAGCCCCAGGCTCTGGGGGGTGGTTTGTTCTCCCTGCACAGGCCCTGTGGGTCATGGAGGCTGGGGCAGGGTGGGTGTGTGGCTGCTGGGGCCTCCTGTTCCTCAGCCTGAGCAGCACTGCTCAGTGCCAGCTGCTGGGATCACTTCCCCTCAGTGAGGGCATTCACTGAAGAGCTGTTCCCAGAGCTTCGCTCCTTTGGGCCGTGTGTTTTTGGGCCCTCGTGTGTCGGTACCATGTGGAAGCTGCAATAAAAGTGCTGTTCTGAAGTGTGTGAGCTGCCACCCTGCTCTGTCCTGCGCAGCGCGTGCCTCGGGGCGGGGGCAGTGTTCCCACAGGGTGCCAGGTCTCCTCCCCCCAGTCCCCACAGACCCTTACGTGGCAGACACTGCTTCAAGCACGTGTCCTGAGCTCTTCCTGAAAGCGTCCTCAGTTTCCTTCCTGGGTTTCAGAAGATGCTCAGGACATCTTTATTCTTTATCTCAGCCAGCGTTCTTAGAGTGGTTCTTTTATTAGATCAGTTAATACAGGCTGGGTAAGTGGACTCAGCTTTTGGGCAGTCTGCCTTCAAGGCTGGGCATGCACCTTCATAACTCTAGGAAGAGGGATTACTGGCTCCTTCTGTGAGGTTGTGGGGAAGGAAGGAATGTGTCAAGCTGCTTTTGGTAACAGTCAAGCTTCTGAGCAGTCTTAAGAGCATCAACTTTTTAGTAGATTCTCATATATCTGGTGTGATGAAGGTTTTTGTTGGCCGGTGCTCCAGTGACCTGCTTTGACTGCAGGAGGCTTGCCAGCAAAACCAGTGTGGGCCTGAGCAGGAGGCCCCCCTGGGAGCACAGGGCAGAGCTGGCCGGGCCCCGAGTCACACTGTCACCAGAGACACAGACAGTTCAGGGCTGTGCTGCTGCCTGGCTTTGCCCTGGGGAGGGTGCTGGGCTGGCAGCCATTAGCAGCAGGCTCTCAGTAGGAGCAGTAAGGAGGCAGTGCCAGGATCAGCATTTCTGCCTCCCCTGCTCCCACCCCCTGCAGCCATCGGGCACCACAGGACAGCGCCGGGGTCCCCGTGGGCTCCTCTGCCAGCCAGTGCCACGCTGGGTGCCCAGGCTGTGCAGTGCCAGAGCTGCCCCTGCCCCAGGGCTGGCACAGCTGGCGTGGTGACACCTCAGAGCTGATCTGGGGAGGAGTTTAATTTCTTTCTTTTTTTTCTCTTCTGTTTTTCTTTTCCTTGAAGGTCTCCAAGTTGCCAAATCTGCGCTCCCTGAGCCAGCTCCTCCTCCTCGACATCATCGAGTCGTTAGCTAACCACATTTCAGACAAGCAGTGTGCAGAGCTGGGCTCAGACATCTGACACACTGGGGCAACCAGCTCCTCGCCCCTTCCGTGAGGGAACCTCACGTTTACAGCTGACTCTTCTCTTTCACCATTCCACCCTGAGCTGTTCAGAGCGCCCACAGCCCGTGGGCAGCTGGCTGGCTTGCCATGGACTTGCTTGGTCTGTACCCTCCTGGAGAAGGGTTTGGTCTCTGTTACACACACGTAAAACCGAAACCATTACAGGAAGTGAATTTATCCCATGTGGGTTTGGGAGTAACTTGAGTTCAGAATTGAGCCCATTATGACTTTTATACTGTAAAATAAAGGAGTCATGAGTAAGGGAGTCATTCATACTTTGAAGTTCAATGTTCAAAGAAGAGCATTTAGAGAACCTCAGCTGACACAGCCGGGGGCTGTAAGGGGAAGTCAGAACTGGAAGCAGCGCGTGGTGCTCCCAGTGAGGCTGACCATGGATGTAGTGACTTCTTGGAAGCTCTCCATGGCATGGATTAAAAGAGAAACCCTTTCCAACGGCCTCGACCGGTCGCTGCAGGAAGCCTGGGCCTGTGCTCTGCAGCAGGTCAGACTAGAGATTACAGCAGTCCTTTCTGACCATCAAATCCATTAATCCTGTCTCCCTAAGCCTTTCTAAATCAATTTATTAATAAAGAGTTAACATCTTCTCCTGGCATTTGGTGATTGACTTCACTTTCATTTTGGAAAAAATTAAGCAAAAAGAGGTTTGAGCTTGAGGAAGGTCACTGTTAAAAATGAGTGTGCTACTTCTTGTTACTAATCTTGTGCTGAAGTGTCTTTGGTCGTCGTTCCCTTCGCGGGAAGGTGACTGAGGGCTGAGAGCCCTTCCCTGGGCAGGGGCAGCTGCTGTCCCCTCCTGGCTCCAGCCCTGGCTGCCCCGGATGCCTCCCACTCTGGAGGGGAGAGGAGCTCCCCCTCTCCCGGCTTGCTCGGGGAGCACCAGAGATCAGCTGGTGCTGGTGAAATGTCTGCTGGCAGAGCTGCTCCCG
>NW_008602802.1:418-5287 GCF_000691845.1 Merops nubicus | reverse complement strand
CCCTGCCCGAGCGCCAGCGGCTGGAGCCGACGGCGTGGGCTCAGTGCCAGGCTCTGCCAGCTCCACGTGGCTGCTTGGAGTGGGGAGAGAGGGAGCAGCAGCAGATCCTTCCTGGGACGTGCAGCTTCCCAGCCCTGCTGCGTCCACTCTCGTGCTCTGTTTTTAATTTGAGGCAGTAAATGAGCCCCTGCTCAGCGTCCTGTGCTGACACACACGGGTGCCTTGGCGTGCTGAGGGCGTCGTGGTCGCTGTGAGCAGAGAAAGTCACTTCACTCCACCCCAGGGGAACGCTCTGTGGCCACTCGGGCTGTCCCCAGCTGAGGGCTCGCTCGGGTGAGTCACTGCAGGGGTGGTGGGTGCACCCGAGAGCCAAGGGCTCGTTTCAGCCAGAAGGATTATTTCCAGGTGCCTCATAGGTATTGGAGTCCCTTGTTGGAGGTCACATTAATTGTCCCACCGGCCTGCACAGTCCCTGGGAAACCAGGAGATCTGTGAATGCAGAAAGGTTTAGAGGCTACAACTCGTACGAATACTGCAAGAGAACTTCAGCAGCTGAATCCACCAGAGGAGCCATTCCCCAAACACAGCCTCGTTCCCTCCGTAAGGCAGAACGGGCTCATTTCAGCTGAGCAGCCCCTCTGAGTCCCGTTTTCTCAGACTCTGGGGCCTGGTTCTTACTCCTGAGCCCACCTGTGAGGAGCTGCCCAGCCGTGGCACGCTCTGAGCCGGGGCCCTGTGGGCACCTTCCTTGGCAGAGGTCCTGGGGTGGCCCCAGTCTGTCGGGGGGATTCCTCCCCTGCAAACCCGCAGTCCGCAGTGCTCTGAGGTCGGTGTGATTGCCCCGGGGCTGCTCGTGTGCAGGGTGGGACCCAGCCTCCCTCTGAGCAGCTTCAGGGCCATTTATGGCCAGTGGGTTCCCAGGGTCTCTGCTGTGGCTGTAGCCTTGAGGCAGTTTTGTGCTGGAATTTTGGGGAGTGTGCTCACTCTGGTTTTGGGGAAAGACTGAGTGGCAGCGTGGCTGGCTGGCTCTGCCTTATCCCTACAGCCTCTGCTGTGTGTAGGGCACTCTGGCTCTTCAAAGCCCTCAAGTCGTGTTTATTTGCACTACTGTCCACACTCTGGGATTTATCCCAGCAAAGAGCAGGTCCCAGTAAGCACGTGGCACCATGGCCGTGCCCCAGGGAGCATGTGGCATTTGCTGCCAGTGCCTGGCTGCTTGGTTTCCTGATGGAAGATGCCCATTAAAGGCAGTCAGGCTGCACAGGGGACAGAGACCCACCCCCATCCATGACAAACGTTGTGCACACCCCTTCCTCCAGCCCCAAAGTGAGCCCCAGCAGGATCAGGGGCTGACACCTGGCTGTGTGAAGAGGGAGGAGCAGCAATCCCCAGCTCATCCCCCACCTTCTGCAGCACCCAGGGGTGCTGAAGCCACAGAGGCCCAGGTTAGCTGCTCCACTCCCACCCCAGGGCCTGCAGGGTCTGGTCCCCACGGTGTCAACAGCACCAAAGCCCCAGAACCAGCTCTCCCCAACCCTGCTGCCACGTGGGACCTGTGGCAGCTTGGCAGGAGACCAGCAAGGACCAACCGTGGCCTCCTTTGGCTGCTCCAGCCCTGAAGACTCCAACACCAGGCCCATGCCTCCTGTGCCAACACCAGAAGGAGCCACCAGCCTCCTGGAGTGACTGGCACATCCCACAGCACGGCTGCCGGGGGTCCCCTGCTGGGGCACCAGCCTCGTTCCTGGGTGAGAGGGGCTGAGAAACACTGGAAACAGGAAAAATCATAACAAGAGAAAAAATGACAGACTTTTTAATAAGGAAATCTGTGCAGTCGGGGACAGAGCCCTGCAGAGGGAGTGGAGCCCAGGCTGCACTAGTCCTCCAGCACCTCCAAGCCCAGGATCTTCCTGACGTAGTTGCGGACGTTGACGTGGAGCTGGGGGGCTGTAGCAGAGAAGGTCTCCATGGCCAGGGCCCGAGCTGACTCTGACCCGCCCCACATGGCCCGGTAGAGGGGCAGAGTGTACTTCTGCTTCCCCTGCAGAGACAGAGCAGGGGTCACACCCCGGCCTCCCCCCCAGCTGCAGTGGGGTGAAGCCCGGGAGCCCCACATCGACCCCCCTCCCAGGGCACAACGCTTCCAGCATCATCCTGCTCTTGGCCAGGGACAGAGCAGAGGAACGGGACAAGGTGGAAAATGCTGCTGTGGGCAGCCCTTGGCAGGGCAGCACCTGGAGCAGGTCGGTGTTGACCTTGAGGAACCTCTTGAAGTTCCACAAGGCCACGTCCAAGGTCCTGCACCTGGGTCAGGGCAATCCCCAATATCAACACAGGCTGGGGCATGGATGGATGGATTGGGAGCAACAGAGAAAGACCTGGGGGTGAGGAGCTGGACAGGAGCCCCCAGCTGCCTGGGCTGCCCCCCCAGCAGCGTGGGCAGCAGGGCAGGGAGGGGATCCTGCCCCTCTGCCCCCTCTGGGGAGATCCCCCTGCAGTGCTGGGGCAGCTCTGGAGTCCTCAGCACAGCAGAGCCAGGGACCTGCTGGAGCGGGGCCAGAGGAGCCCCAGCAATGCCCCGAGGGGGGAACCCCTCTGCTGGGAGCCCAGCAGGAGAGAGTTGGGCTGGGGCAGCTGAGAGGAGAAGGCTCCAGCTGGGGAGAGCTTTCCACATACAAGAGGAGTTTGTAAGACATAAGTGAGAAATGTTGTATGATGAGGTGGTGAGGCACTAGCACAGGTTGCTGAGGGGATCTGTGGAGGCTCCATCCCTGGGTGTGTTCAAGACCAGGCTGGATGGGGCTTTGAGCAGCCTGCTCTAGTGGAAGGTGTCCCTGCCCATGGCAGGGGGATTGGACGAGCTGCTGAAGGTCCCTTCCAAACCATGCTGTGGGTCTATCAAGAGCAAGCACCAATCCCTGGCCCTCTGGCATGGGAGGTCCTGTGCCCCAGGCCAGTCTCTGCCCCAATGGCACCCTGCAGGCACAGCCAGTGCTGCCCAGGGACAAACCTGGCACTGAAGGAAGTCCTTGACCTTGCTGTACTCAGCCTCGAGGTTGTTCTTCAGGACTATCTGGCACCAGCGCAGTCGCAGCTCAGCATTCTGGGCCTTGGAGATCTTGGGGTACATCTTGCTCATCCTCTCCACGTTGCCTGTGAGAGGAGGATCCTCACCATCCCCACGGGGGCTCTGCCTCCAGCTCCCAGCCCCTGCTCCTGTGGGACCCAGTGAGCCCATCCCCCCTGTGCTGCAAATCCTCTGGGATCCTTGTGGCCTTGGGCCAGCCCTGGACCCTCCCCGAGCCTCCTGGCACCCCCAGCTCCAGGAGCACCCCAGGCACTCACTGACTCTGGGCAGGAGGGTGCCCGTGTTGGGCCTCCTGGGGCCAGGCAGCCCTGCAGAGCCACACGTCTGGTGGCTTCGGATGCCAGCATGAAGGGTGGGGAGGTCCCTCAGCAAAGTGCAGGGAGAGGCGAGGTGACACGGGGAGGTGACAGCCCAGCTGAGGCAGCCAAGGAACAGCAGATGTCACATGTCCCCATACACCTAGGGACACACCTCCCCTGGCTCTCCAGCCCCCACCACACTGATCAAGGCTTCCCAGACACCAGGACACTGCTGGGCTGCAGTGGGGACAGGCTGATGGCCACGCACCCACATGTCCCCGAGGTGTCCCTGGCCAACTGGCTGGGCTGGGGCACATCCCCCTGTGTCTCCTCTGGGCAGCGGGGCCCTGGGAGGTGACCCGGCCCTCACCTCCTGGCAGAGGGGATTTCTGCAGGACCTGATCCAAGAAGTAGACCAGCTGGTACGTCCTCCAGGCCGTGATGTCCACAGCTTCGATTGCCTCCACGTTCAGGCCATCAGCTGCCCAGAGCTCTGCCAGCTCATCTGCTGGCTGCATCAGCTGCTGCCCCGGGGACAGGTCGGGCAGGAAGGGCGGCCAGCCCGGCACGTTCAGCCAGCGGTCGAACTCGAAGCCTGCAGAGAGGGAGGGAAGGAGCTGGGGCTGGTGCTCTGAGCACCACACTGGGTGCTGCTGCCCAGGCACCCCATTGCTTCTCTGAGGGCGTCCCCAGCACCAGCCAAGCTGGCCAGGGATGGTGACAAGCAGCGACTAACAGGGCGAGGCTGTTAAGCCGCCCTGGACTCGGTGTGTGCGCTGAGCTGGACACAGTGTGGGAAGGGTCCGTGCCAAGCCCAGCTCCCTGCAGCAGGGCTGGGCCAAGCCTGGGGCACTTCCTGAGCCTTAGCCTGAGCCTGAGCCTGAGCCTGAGCCCCACCCCAGCGCTCGCCAGCAGCTCCACCAGCACTCACATCCTGGGGCTACACACCCACCAGGCTCAGTGCCCATGGGGAGCCCCACGAACCAGCACCAGAGCACAGAGCACGACCTCGATTGGCATGGGAACCAGTCAGGCTGAGTGGGCAGGTGCCCCCACAGCCGGGTGCCTCCTCCAGCCGAGCTGGGGCCGGTGGCAGCAGCCTCTGGTGGGACGCACAGCACGACGTGTGTGGGGCCGTGGGGACACGGGATGGCTCCAGCACCCGCGGGGCTCTGCTCTGCAAAGGGGCACCTGGTCCCCTGCCCAGGGGAGGCCGTGCTGACCTGGGATGGAGTCCACGCCCTTCTCCTTCAGCTCTGGGAAATACTCCAGGAAGAAACCGAGGGTGTCGTCCGCCGTGATGCTCTGGAACTTGAACCGGTTCACGTAGGCCTGCGGGCACAGCCGGGGTGTGATGCCACCTGCTCACCCCTGGCACTGCTGCCCAGCCCACACTCCATATCATGGGGGTTTAGTGCTGCTGAGCCCCCCCATGCTGGTCCCCATTCCCCCTGGGCTTGCCCCACCCCCCCCCTCCCAGCG
>NW_008602802.1:0-320 GCF_000691845.1 Merops nubicus | reverse complement strand
GCCGCCTCCTCCTCCTCCTCCCAGCCACCCAGTGCAGCTCGTCCTTCCCAGCGTCCTGCTGTGGGGTTTTGTATGGCCTGGCACCTCCACCTGGCACCCCCTCGTACCAACCTGGAGGAAAGCATCGAACTTGCTCTGGTCCCCCACCAGATGGGCCAGGTAGCTCACGAAGCAGTACCCCTTCTCGTAGGGCGTTTCGTTGTACGTGTCCTCCGGGTTGACACCTGCAAAAGGGAAACCCTCAGAAACCACCTGCTAACCTGCACACCAGAACAGCCCTCACATCCACCGAGATTTCTGCGTTCTGTGCCGAGTCCCAG
>NW_008602801.1:0-359 GCF_000691845.1 Merops nubicus | reverse complement strand
AACCGAGCTGGAGGCACAGTGTATGTAATCATAGTCAAAGAAAAAAAAGGTTTTGGCAATCCTGGAGTAACTAAAAATGTAGCCCTAAAATAAGAAGGATGGACTAGTCACAACCAGCCAAAGTGCCTTGATGGTAATACAACAAAAATAAAACATGACACAGATGTGATAGAGCATTAACTAAACAAAAAAAAAAATGCCAGAACATTTGTCCCTGCAGTTTTAATTGTGCTTTGTTTTCCCTGTGTGGTTGGTTGGCAAGAATAGAAAGTGATCATAAATATATCCAAGTGTATGTGTACAAAGAAGAAAAGCTGAGAGTTTGAGACTCACTCAGTGTGAAAGCACTTGCCTGTATG
>NW_008602800.1:10102-27703 GCF_000691845.1 Merops nubicus | reverse complement strand
CACGGGAGCGTGGGCACAGCAGGTCCTGGATCCGCCCGCGCGGGGCACGGGGTAACCTGGCTGGGGCCAACGCGGCCACGCTCCCCGGTCGCAGTCCGATGCTGCCGTGCGGGCATTCGGGGGAAAGCAGCCGAGCACGTGAGGTGCTCTGGGATTGGAGGCGGTTTGGAAGCCCTGCAGTTGGCTTGGCCTTGCCCGCGCTCCTGGGAGCCCCTGGCTCCAGCACAGCCTCTGCTTGGTGTGTCCTGAGAAAGAGGAGTCCTTGGGAGCAGCTTCTCCCAAAGCGCAAGGCTTGTGCTTCCTCTACTCGTTCTGTGCAGGGCAGGCAGAAACTTGACAGAGGAGAATGTCGCTGGGGTGCCCACAAGGTGGGCTCAGAAGCGGTACGTGGCAAAGGAACTTTTGTCTGTGTCATTCTGGCATAGAGAAGCCCCATTTGTGTCCATAGGCTCGGGTGCCAGGAGTAGCAGATGCTGAGAGCTGTCATAGCTGACCTCACTGCCTTTGCCTGCACATCACCTTGCAGCCTGAGGCGGGACTGCTCTGTGGGTGCACAGTGCCCACGACAAGCCTCTCTTTGCCTTCAGGTCTAGACCATTTGGTTTTCCAACACAACTTGTTTTTTTGACCACACATTTTTTTTTAATAGCACTCGGGGTACACCTGCAGCATTCTGGCTGCTTGCACACCTCTGTGCAAAGAGTTTTCCCTAAGCCACCATCTTGCCAACATGCTTCTTCTGTGAGGATCTGAAACCAAGGGGTATCAAACTGCATTTCCAGTCCAGGAGGAATTTCTTCTGGTTGCTGGTTGCATTTGGGAGCTGCCTAGGAAAAGGGGCCGGTCCTGTGGTGACATGTTGGGGATGCTGAGGAGCTGCAGCCAAGGCAGGCTGGTGCTCCCAGCAACTTCTGTGCAAGCAGAAACTCCTCCAGCCATTTAGCAGAGGATTTGCAGTCCCAGCTCCAAAGCAGGAGAGACAATAAAACTCTAAATAGTACTTTAAATCATCAAAGTGCTATCCAAACATGAGGGACTCCAAACACAAATGAAAGTGCTAAACTGATTTAGAGGGGAATTAAAAGGTCACGCCTGTTGAACATTCAGCTTTAGAGTTTAGTCATGTTTATGAAACTTATAACTGCTCTTCTAAATCAGCTTTTTACACTTCATATACCCAGTAAATGTGGGTATGTTCAGGGCCTATGACTAATTTAAAAAGTTTTCTATTCTAAACAAATTACCGCAGCCACAGCCTGGGCCTTTTTTATTTCCCTTCCATCTCTGCCTTCCCACTCCAGCCAAAGGCACTTAAAACACATCTGAATATTTCACCTGCTCATGGAAGAGAGATGCATTTCTCACTCACATATTCCACAAAGCAAAGTTCAGTTACAGCTGAAAAGTGGAAGATCAGTGAGCTAACTCCATGAACAGGCAGAGTGGGGGAGCAGCAACAGAAATGTTTTCTGTGACAGAGACCAGCACAAAGAGCTGCTGGGAGCTTCAGCAACAGGAAAGCTGAAGGCCTTTCTCATGCAGCCTCTCCTGCAGGCTGCTTCCCTAACCTTGCATGATTTGGCACTGCTTTTGCTTGATGTTGGCTTGTGCAGTGCTTATGGGCATTAAGCTCCTCGGGTGTTCTGTTTACAGCGCCCGTATCAATGCCCGCTGCGCTGGTGCCAGAGGAAATACTTCAGATGTCTACAACAGCCCTGGGAGTCAGTGGCTGTGCTGGCTGGCCCATGTCCACCCTGCCTGGGAATGTCAGGCTGAATGAATGAGTGATGTAGCATCACATGGTAGTACGTGCCTGCTGTGGGCCCTGGCGGGGGGGGAATCCATCTACACCCCCATTCCTTGAAGGCATGAGCTCTGCGTATTTCAGCTCACGTCATGGCCCATGTCAGAGAGCAGAGTCCAGTCCCAGGATTTCAGACAGAAAGAAATCAGACTGAAAAAGAAGCCTTAAAAGCTGTTTTGCTCCACTCATTGATATTACTTCTGCGTTTGGTGTCTCTGACCCAAAATGCCTCTAAGCAGACTGTAAATGTAATGTCCTGGTTTCAATCCCTAAAAACTTGCCTTCAAATTGTAGGAAGAGGGTGTTTGACAGCCAGCCTCCTGTGAGTAACTCTACCTACCAGTCTAAATAAGCCAGACTGGAAAGACCCGGGACTTTACCATCTTCTGCTGGTCTGAGCACCTGTGTTGTTTCCAGACATGCCCTGTCCAAGGGACCTCCATTCATAAAGGAGGCAGGGATCCAGCTCATCCTTCAGGAGGACCTGGAAATGCCTACAGCTCCTGTCCCACCTCGCTGGCATGTAAAAGCACAGTTCTTGTGCAAAGGTTGTTTCGTGCAAGAAGGCTATGCCCTACCAAACCACTGCCCACTGTCACACTCATGTGTGTTGTGGCTTTCAAGAGCTGAATCTCTTCTATATCCTAAACTTCTGGTCTCGGAGGGCATGTAGGAGCTAGCATCAGTTTGGGATTTACAGTGGCAGGGTTGGGAAGGCTGCGGGGGTCCTTCCCCACCAGCAGCATGAAAGTGAGAAGCACTAGAGCCAGCACAGGCTCAGGAGCCAACATCCCCATCTTGTGCTCCACTGCTAGAAGAGCCGATGAGCAAAAATGACATTTTGAACCAGAAAGACTGTGGTGAATACTCTGGAACTGGGAAAAGGATCAAATGCAAGTCTCCAGATGGAAAGGGAGCAGTTTCCATCAAAGCCGATGACAAGTTCCCTGATAGAGGGTCAGGTCTTTGGACAGCACATCGCGTTTCTCAGCTGGACGCCTCGTCTGGCTGCCTTCAGCTCTGCACCAGCGGGTTGCACAGATGGGCTGCAGTGCTCTGGGTTTCTTCTCACAGATCAGTCCACCAAGGCCCACTTTTGGCTTCCAGCAAGTATTTTTATAATCTGCTGGCTATTAAAAGCTAGTTGCTGGCTGAGCAAGAAGGACTGTACAGCTTAAGTAGAAGTCCACCAAAAGGGATTAGCTGTTTCTGAATTATTCACTTATCTTCTCCAAGCTGAAAATTGCTTAACAAACCTTATTTGTGTGTACTTAATGAGTAACAAATACATTTCCAGAGAGCTGGATCAGTTCCCACTCAGGGAAGTAGGCTGAACATGTCTACTGCTGGCAATTAATTCAACCAGCTTTACAGGAAAGTCAGTTACGGCTGATCTGCATTAGGTTTGCAGCTTTACTGAAGTAAAGGTTCTCCATCAGGAAGAAATGCCTCACGGAGACTGCCATAGCTCTGGGGCTCAGTTTCTCTAAGCTCCAATGCAGACTTCGCCTTTGCTCTCGCTTTTTCAGCTTCTTTCCTCTTTTGCTGAACTGGGCAGAGAGGTCTGACACTGCCTATCCCCTCTATAGAGAGTAACCCTGAGGGTGGCACTGATGTGTATCCCAGGTCGCTGCTGTGCTCTGCTCATGCTTTGTGGGTGAGGAGGAGGCAAACGCGCTGGGTGACTTCTGTGCAGCTGGCTCCCACAGCCCTCCGTTTCCTTCCATTGTGACAGGGGAGGTCGAACTGAAGGACTGCTGCTCACTCATCTGCCTTTGCTGCTTCTAGTTCTCCTCGCCTTCATCACAAGCAGGAAGAGGGAGACTGCAACAAGCTCCTGTTTTTTTTCCAACACATGAATATTTTTTTGATGATTGGAGCAGATGTTGCTGGCTTCCAGGCATTTTTACCGAGGCTCCTCTGTCACACATGCTGATGTCTTGCAGACGGCAGAGAAGGCAGTAGCTTTATCTCTCTGACCCTCTACCCTAGATCTTTGGCCTTGGTGGGACTGCTCCCTGGTCCCACTGGAGAAAAGGGCATTCCTCACAAAGTCAGAGGGGAGTGGCTTCACTCCTGTGGGAGGCAAAATCCTTGCTGGCTAAAATGAGACTATTCTGAAAAACAAAGTGCCTGAAGTAAAAGAAATAATGCACATATTAGGATTTTTTCCCTCTCTAAATGAAATGGAGACCTTGGAAAGCAGCAGAAGCTATTATACCCTGGCAGAAGCTTCTATTCCCCAGCGATCAAAGTCATCTATCTAATGGGGCTTGGGGATTTGACTAGAATTGCTAGGCATGCAGAATTGCCTTTCAGTCATCATCAAACTACATTTCCGTACAATAACTGGAATGAAGTCTGTTGTTAGGCCTCACTTTCTATTTGCTCAACAAGGGCCACGGGAGCCTGACTGGCATTGCCTCTGCCAGCTTTTGGGAAGCCACTGTGATTTTTGTTAGATGCCTTGTGTGACCAAACCAAAAAATGCCCTTCCATTGCAAGCTGCTACTCTGACCCAGACAAGGCTATCTAGCCCTTGTGCAGTACAGAAGCAAATGCATTGGTGAGGATGAGGGGAGCTTGCGTAGGAGGAAGGTAGTGCAAATGTGGGCTGTCAGTTGCTGCCAGCATCAGGGTCCGTGGTCACAGCCTGGTGCACACCAGAGCGGTCCCTGGGCTCTTTCTATTGCTGCCTGGATGGAGGGAGAGGTTCAAGAGGCTGAGGGATGGCAAAGCCAAACAGAGCATTACCCCAGCTCTGTACCACGTTACTGATCGCATTCTGGAGCACAGCACAGGAGGGTTTTTGGCCACGTTCCTGCATTTTGGTTACCCGTGTGCCAGGATGCACCAGGAGGAGGCATCTCGTGGTACCTGCCAGCTCTGCCCCAGTGCCCTCCACGCCTAGTGCCCAGCACAATGAACAAAGCTGGGCTCCCTGCCGTGGCTGCAGTGACAAGGTTTTTCCCAGTCAAGTGAAACAATCATCACTAGGGAAACCTTAAGTACTTTTTAAAGACCAAAAGAAAACACATTCAATCTTTTAAACATGGAAAATTAAATGGCCTCTTTTTCCTTGGCTGCATGTGCATGGCTACGGAGCAGACTGACATGGAGTGAACTCTGTGGGCAAACACTCCCCCCACTTAGTTATTAAAGAAGCGGGCTCTGCAGCACAAAGTCTGCCCTTCTCAGCTGCTCGCCGCATTGTCCTTCAAACCAGCAAGGCTCCGGACATGAGGAGCAACTCACTGACCCTCCTGCTTGTAAGAGAAACATCCTGGAGTCCTTACGAGCTGTGCTGAAAGCCAGTGGGGGCCCCTGACACCACAGCCCCACAGCTGCACTTCTCCTTTTGGAAGAGCTGGAAGTGAAAGCAAAGAGTGGAGAGGGCCCACTGCACCTCCCACCCACACTAGCCCCACGGGAGGGTGTTTGGGGAGTCACCCCACTGCCTGAGAAGCAATGAGGGTGCCGGGCACAGCACAAGGCTGGCACGCTGCCTCTCCTGAGCCATGACTCTTGGCAAGGGGTGGGCATCTGGGGAGGTGCTGGTGGGGCTGCCTGGCCAGCCGGGGGTGGTTGGATGCCAGTGTGCCGCAGGAGCAGGGCTTTCTCCAAAGTGAGGGGAAAGCCAGCGTGTTGCCAGTGCAAGCCCTGTCTCCTCGCAGTTTTCCTCCATCTCTTCTGATCCTAGGTTATTCCAGGATCTTCATGGGAGAAAGGGGCTGAAGCTCTTTTTAGAATGGGAAAATCATTAATTTAACGCTGCTCCCGCTCTTTCCCATCCCCTGCCCCAGCAGCGTAATGTGGCTTCTTAACAGTGCATGCTCTAGTTAATGAAAAGCACTGAAACACAGGTCCAGCTCTGGCTATTTCCAAGAACTCTTGGTCCCATAAAACCATAGGAAACCATAATTTCAGCAAATAAATCAGTTACTGCCTATCTCTCTGGCTGAATGCATGGAAAGGGAAGAGCACCCCGCTGGCTCCGTGCACGGGGAGTAACACCAGGCAAGTTCCACCAGCGTTCGTGCTGGGAAAGGAAGGCGACAGGCAGTCCCAGCAAGGCACGTCTCCCTCAAACAGACAGTAAAGGAATGCCATATGCTGTAGGGACAATGTACAGTGAGCACTGAGCTCATCAGTTACTTTTTGTTTAATCTAATTAAACACAATATATCCTCTGACCTTCTGGGTTGGCACTGAATTCTCCTATGTTGTTCTTTCCATATGAAGCTCTATTGACAGATGGGGAAAGCCTAGAGTTTGCTTTAAGCTTCAGATAAGTAAAGTTAAACATGCAGCAGATAAAATTGTTTTCCCAGCACTCCTCTCTCACTGACCAATTGTGGGTGCTCGCTGGGAGGGCTTAACTCCTCTGGCCCGTGTCCCACCTCTGGCTCAGGGCACCGTGCTCCACAGCAAGCGAAAGCTGGAGAGGGCAGAGGCAGAAGCAGAGTTCTGAAGAAACACTTCAAAGTTCATTTTTAGAGTGATTTATGACAGTTGCTCAGCTTCATTGAGGCAGATGATCAGGGAAAATGATGTTGCTCCTCACTAAATATATTTCCAGAGTCGCTAAATAATTTGCTACTTAACAGCTCATCAGTTGGTATTTGCTGATGCTGAAGCAGGTTTTAAATACAAAGAGTTGAACTGCATCTGATACCTCGTGCATATTCCCTGCTTAACAGGCTACCTGCTGTTGCTGGGTGTGCAAGTCTGCAGTCGGTCAGCAGGGCTTCATGAGTTTTCTGGGAGGCAAAGCGACCACAGAGCTGGCTCTGGGGGAGAGCAGGGTGCTGGGGTGCTGCAAGCAGGCACAGGATTTGATCATGCAAAAGAGCTGGAAGCGTGCTCAGCTTTCAGCCTGACAACCTGCCCGCTCACTTCCTCACAGGCAAATGAGAAGAGCACGTATCTGCCCTTCACCAGCATCGCTTGGTAACACCACCTGCAAAGCTATTTTTTCCAGTATGGTGAAAAATCCTTTAGCCTGAGTCTGGGGAGTTACCTACCTCCATGTACTGTACCTGCATTCCTGAACCTCTGTGCAAATAAATCCTTGAAGTATCACCCAAAAGTTGCAGAAGAGCCTGTTGGCAATGCCCTTACAGCTCCTGACAGGATGGGTCAAAGAAGATTTTCCTGTAAATAGCTTTAATACTCCTTTCATGTATTAATAGTGCTGGGCAGGGCAGGAGGCAGCAGCCCGCCAAACACAGAGGGGCTGTTTCCTGCACGTGGCCGTGGAATTAAACTGGAGTGGTGTGAACCTCGTGGCTCTGATTTTCCATGGCCAGCTGCAGGAGCCCAACATGGGGCCTGGCGTGACTGGGATCCCAACCCATTGCCTTCAGGATGTCTGAATGCACACCAGTGTTTGTATGAATGCAGACCTCTTGCTGGAAGCTCTCGTCCATCCCTGGTGGCTGTGAAGGACCCAGCCACATGTGGCTGTGGTTCACCGCCACATAACATCTCTCTTGGAGCTGTAGGGAAAGTTCAAAGCATGACCTCAAAGCAGCTCATTACCTGGGAAAAGTTTCATTATCTTTAGGCAAAGAGGATTGCTGAGGGCATTGTGTAGTGTTGCTTCTCCATGGTCCAGCCTCCATTTCTACTCTGCAGTGGGTCAGCAGTCCCAGATGAAGTTGTGCATCTGCTGGTTTACTTGGGGAGCTGCCCCTTGCAAAGCTCACCGCCTTTTGGGCACTCCCACAACAGAGACACCAGACATTTTGTATAGAACCCCTCAAAAAATTTTACCCAGCAGGCTCCTCTGTGCACGCTGGGCAGTAATGTGCAATGGGGTGAGGGCACAGGAGAGCTTCCTTTTGATGAAGCAAACTTTCCTTCATAACACTGAGGTGGTTCAGGCATAAACCAAAAATCCAATAACTCTTGAAGGGATTGCAGAAGGGATGGTTCCTTCTCTCCTGCATGTGCCCACATGATTGCACCCCTGAAGCCAGGAGAGCAGAGGGCTGTGTGAAGCACAATTGCCAGTGACCCCTGTGGCAGTGACAACTTGTCTCACAGTCTGTTTCCAGGAGTTTGGGAGTGACTTGAGATGGATGAAGCCACCTCAAGCCTCTCCATAAAACAAGTCCTTAAACGTAACTTTAAAACTTGGGTTGGAAATGCCTGGCCAAAGGTGTGCCTGAAATCAGGTGGTGCCTGGATGAAAACATTTCCCTCTGGTGTAAAAAGATGGGGAAGTGTTACCTGTTCCTGGTGTGGGTGTGCTCAGTGACCAGCTCTCCGTCTTGTTCAGCTCCGCAGGAAGGTTGTTGTGGTGTTTTGTGTCTCCAGGGGACTTGGGGCTGTTACCCTTGACTGGGAGCAGTGCTGGAGCAGAGCGCATCACTCCTGGGTAAGCCCCAGCAGAGGGAAGCTGGAGTGGCTTTTCCTGCTTCAGGGGGCACTTGTCTCTCTTCTGCCTGCTCTTTGAAGTACCTCAAGGTTTTAGCTATAAGGCTCTAACCACTAAAAAACAAAATCTTGGCTTGGGAAGGCACATTGCCTTGGCGTGTTTCCTGGGACTGAGTGACTTACAATGCTGTGCCGTAACCAGGGGGAGGATTCTTTCTCCTTGTTGTAGAGGAGGTGGGTCACACTCGTCTGGAGTCCAAACTCCCTCAGAGACTTTGTCTTCCCCCTTTTTTTCATGACATCAGGCAGAACTTGATGTTACTATTTTAAAAACAAAAGGAGGGGACACCCCCCCCGCTTCCCTCACGCTCTCTGCCAAAAAGGAGAACAAAGAACAGCTAAAGCACACAAGTTCTGGCACTCAGTTTGGAAATAAAAACATTCATCCTCATGTCAGGTAGGGAACTGCCCGACCCCCCTGCCAAGGCAAGCAAGCTGGCCGGCAGAGTAAACCCAGGGCGCAGAGGAGCCTGGGTGAAGGGGATGCCCGGTGTCACACCGTGCTCGGGCAGCTGCCTGCCAAGCTCCTGCACTGCTGTCCCGGTGCCAGGGCATGGCGGGACGCTGCCAGCCACGAGCAGTCATCCAGGGAAGGGTCACGCTGCTCCTCGCAGGCTGGGAGGTGGGGGAGGACCTTTCTTCTTCCCCTTTCCCACCCCCAGTCCCCACCGCAGCCTCGGCATCTCCACACGGCGTGTCCCTGCTCCCCGGCAGGGCTGGTGCGCGGCGCAGGGGGAACCCAATGGGATTTCCACGGCAGGGACACTGACATCTTTGTCTGGCTTCTTCCTTGCCATTTAAACATGTCAGCAGTTCCCAGCACGGATTCCTGTGCTGTGAGTTCAGCCCCGACAAGCATCCAAACTGCAAGTCGGGGCTGCTGGCTCTTCCCCGCCTGTCTGCGAAGCGTTACTGGAACAGGGGACAGTTCTCCAAACACGAGGAAGAGATTACTTGGGCTTTCTGGAAGGCTCCCTCCCATGCCTTCCGAGCGGAGCAAATGAGGATAATTTATCCTTGGGCTTCCGGCTGAACCCAGTAGCTCAGAGGAGCCAGGACTACGCTGTCTGTTTGTCCCAGCTCCTGCAAGAAGGCATTTTTCCCTTGTTGCCTTTCTGTATTGTTCGCCTGATTTGTTTGCACCATCACCCTCTGGGGCTGAGATAAGAGGTCGTCCCCCTGCCTTCTACCGGTGGCGCATTCCCCAGAACAATCCAGGGAAAAACTCTCACAGGAAAGAGCCTTCGAAGGAGGCTTTCGTGTGTCCGACCCAGCCCTAGTTACAGTCATGTAAAGAGTTTTGTGGGATCAATCTGGCGAGAAACACCACGTGTCAGAAGGGAATTGTTCTCCAAAATGTAGCTGGGCCAAAGCAGGCGGGTCAGCCACCCGTGGGTTGCCAGCTTAATGGACAAAGCAGCTGCCTTTCAGCAGGGAACAAAAGCCAGGGGGTGAGCCTCTGCTCTCTTGTTCCCCACGGGAGCTGGAGCCCAGCATTGTGGCCGGGTAGAAATCGCGGGCTCCCTTCCCCACTCCCTCTGCCAGGAGCTAACGTGGTACCCCAGGATGGATTGATGTCCCCGCTGCTTCTGCGGAGGGACGCGGGGTGCGGAGACAAGGTGATGCGGGTGGCTGGGCCCTCTGCAGCAGAAGCAGCCAGCTGGAACAATCCACCATCCACTTCAGGGAGGTTACTTGTGATTTTTGAATGTAGAGTCGAGGCCCAGCAGCTCCAGCTTGGCACAGGGCAGTGGGAAAAGAGCAGATTCTCTGTTTGCTTCCATCCTGTGATGGCTCCGGTGCCTCCTTCCTTTTCCAAAACAGCTGCGCGCTGCCTGAAGTGACTTTATGGACAGTAAAAGCTTAAAACATCGCATTCACCTTCAGAATATTTTTTTCCCTTAGAGCAAATCATGGCGGAAGATCAAGAATATGGTGCACTGGTCCCCATTTGTGATGTCTTTCAAGAAGAAGTACCCTTGGATCCAGCTCGCAGGACACGCAGGTATGGAGCGCGGGGAGGGGCAGAGCAGTGGAAAGGCTCCTTGTTCCCTCGGGTTAATGGGCTTTGTTGCCCAGAACCACTTCTGGCTGCTGCGTGAATGGCACAGATTGCAGCTCCCATGTCTCTGGCCCGGGAGAGTGACTTAGCCAAGTGCTAAGGGAGGCTGAAGTGAAGAGGCAGTGCTCTCTGCTTTCAGTCTCCCAGGGCCAGCAGGTATTACTGCTGCTTTTCTCTCAAGCCCCAGAAAGCTGAGTCCTTCGGGTGAGACCAAGCCCCTCTTGCTGATCCACAGCAAAGTGGGTGATGCTGCCCAGCCCAAAGATTCCCCATGCATGAGCCCAGAGACAAAGGTGTGAACCTACCATGAAACACAGAGAGGCTGTGAGGCCAATGTGTTGGGTGCTGCAGGGCAGCTCTCCGTGCTGTTTAAGGTGTGACATTGCTAGTCGTAAGCCTCTAACGCTGCATGTGAATCTGGCAGCCTGAGCTTGTAGGTCTCAGTCTGCAGGGATTCTTTTGGGTTCAGGTGTAAACGGAGACACCCTTCTTGTTTTGGAAAGGCAGAGCATCATCCCCCATCCAAAGCAAGCGCCACGTTGTCCCTTGTCACCCTTCAGGTAGTTTCAAGGCAGCAGCCAACGGCAGGATCCTGAAGAAGCACTGTGAGTCGGAGCAGCGCTGCCTCGACCGCCTGATGAACGACGTCCTGAAGCCCTACGTCCCAGCCTACCACGGCGACGTTGTCAAGGACGGAGAGCGATACAACCAGATGGAAGATCTGCTGGCTGAATTTGACTGCCCCTGCGTTATGGACTGCAAAATGGGAGTCAGGTGAGTGGCGCTGGGGGCGCCGTTTGAATTTTAAGATGGGATACTTAAAGGAAACGCACGTCCTGGGTAAAACACTCTGAAACACAGAAGCGAGAACACCAGAGTCACCTCTCTTCAGGAAAAGCTAAGCCAACAGCATGAGGAGAGAGCCATGGGAAAGCCTGGCTACAGGAAGGACACTCCAGTCTCTTTCCTTCTCTGTTGACTGTCCTGTGTGACAGGAAAGTGGTTTGGTGCAGTGGAGGGGACAACATTCTGTTAGGGTTTGGGTACAGCAGAACGGCACAGTAGCTTTTAGGAAGATGGCAGCCTGCCTCTCTCTGCTGCAGGAGGACACGACTGGTAGGCAGGGAACCAGAGGTGTGGGAAATCCTGCCCAGGGTGCCAAGGAGTGAAATAAAGATACCTGAATGGCACAGCTTTGGTGAGCGAGAAACTTTCCTGCTGCTCACCGTTTGCTCCCATGCACCCTTGAGGGATAAACTGTGCATGCTAAGTAGTCTAGTGCCTTTCATGCAAAGTTCTTGAAACATTTCCTAACAGATGAGCAACATTACCCATGTCCTGCTTGAGAACCATCTACAGATACGCCAGGATCCCAGGCTGCAGCCGTTTGGCCAGCAGCAGGTTTTCAGCTAGAGACGCTGTAGCTGATGAAGGTGTCCCAAAGCAAATGTGAGCAGGGCTGGTGACCCCAGGCGACTGCCAGTTTTGGAGCAGCCTCAGGCCACCTCTTGGCCCTGGGGCTGCTGCGGGCTGGTGGCAGGCCCGGCTGAGACCCCCCTCCCTGGCTAAGGCACAGCCCAGACACAGTGGAGACGCTTGCGCTGCTGGAAAAGCTGATGGTTTCTGTGGGAGGGAGGAATCTTTTTTTTTCCCTCCCGAGCTCCCGATGTGAAACTCAAACCGGCGTCTGGGGCTGTCGGCAGGGAAGAGGAGAAGAATACTTTCCACTGGAGGGGTGGAAAAGGACAGGAGGCCCCAGCACAGCCACGTGGCACACACTGTGCTGCCCCAGGAAGGAGACGGGACCCACTCTGGGACCCTGAGATGGCAGCCACCAGAAGAAGACCCGCCTGAGTGCTCTTGCAGCTGTCTCTGGGAGGAGTAAAGTCTCCTGCACACAAATCACAGGCTGGGTGATTTGTGCACCAGGATTTTTGGAGCTAAGACAGTCAGTGCGCGCAAGGGGGCAAATGTGCCGGGCGTCATGGTGCTGTGGGAGGAGCTGGTGAAAGAGGGCGAAACAGGCTAATGTTGGAGAGTGGGACATCCCCATGGCTAGGCAGGAGATGCTTTGCAAGATAAACGAAACCTCAGGGCTATTAAACCTGTCCTCTGAGGCAGCAGCTTGCTGCCAGGCAGATGCAGTTTTGTGTTTTCCCTGCCAACCTGGCTTTGGGATGAAGCAGCCTCCTCCAGTCACCCCTAAAGAAAAAATTTGTCTTTCTTAAGCTCTGGTGATGGTTCAAACCTGGAGTGATGCAGGGGGACGGAACTGCAGACATGAATGATCTGTCATTCTCATCAAAAGGAAATCTAGCTTTCTGAGCAGCATGAGCAGCACTTCTGAGCACACCACTGCCTTATTCTGCTGTTTTATTCCATCTGAATAAAAAACCCATGGCTTTGGTAATCTCATCTGAAGCCTTTCAGTGCTTTCATCTGCAGTGTTTTTCAAAGGGCCTGGTACCCTGGGGTTGTCTGCTCGGTAGTCAGTGATCATATGCCTGTCCTGACAAAAGACACCAGTTTGCTTTGCTATGCTTGTGAGAAACACCAGAACACCATCCCGTGTAGTCTGCCTAGCATTCTCCCAGGGTGTTTTGCTTGGTTCTGGAGGTGAACCTCATGCTCAGTGCCATGATTTTGGCACAAGGGACATGGTGAGAGGTCACGGTCCCTCTGCAGAGCTGGACATCGTTAGTGGGAGATGTTTGGGACTTGGATTTGGGGGGAAGGAGGTGACAGATAGGGCCATTCCATTTTGCTGGGACATCCCACCCAGTTTTTTGGAGAGAGCCTAAGCACTTGCTGGGCAGAGCCAGGGCAGGTTTGGGAGCCACAGGAGGAGTTACATAGTGGTTTGTTAGTGCTGCAGGAAGCACTGTTCTGTGGGTAATGACTTTCTGTGTGCCAGAGTGCAGAAGTTCTCCACTGATGTGCTCTGGCAGAGAGTGGCGCTCCTCTGAAGGATGCATAAAGCCAACATCTTTGCACACTCCTCTGCACTCTCCGTGCTCCTTCCCCCACTCCCCCACCCTGGCTGCACCCCATAGTCCTTGGGATGGTGGTCAGCACCTGGCCAGGGCTGCATCCCTTCCTCTGCTCCATCCAATCCAGGAAGCTTTTGCTAGGTAGTCTACTTAAAACAGATAAAAAATTATCAGCAGTGGAACAGTCCTGTGTGCAGACACGCTGTACAGCACCTCGTAGTGCACGGAGGGAGGGGCTGGGAAAGAGCAGGAGAGGCACAGGAGCAACAGCTGCCTACCTCCTTCTGTCACCTCCTTCCCCCCAAATCCAAACTGCTCTACTCCACCCACTAGCCACACCCAGCTCTGCAGAGCGGCAGGGGGAAGCAGCAGAGCAGCCACCCACACTGGCCAAACCTCAGAGGGAGCAGCAGTTGACACCAAGGGCTGGGATGCACCAACCTCCCTCTTGCCTTCAACTCAACCATGTCCCAGAGCATGTGGGCAGTTTTCTGGGCACATCTGAAAAGCCATGTTTAGTTTGTGAGAGCCTCTAAGTAGCTGCTCAAGTTTGTTGAGTGTTGGAGGACATGCTTCCCAGGCCCCCCAGGAGTGGCAGCAAGGGGCTGCCAGTGGGACAGCAAGAACACCACCTGGGACACCTGTGTGAAATAACCTCCCTTGTTTTTGCCAGACTCCTTTTGGTTCCTTGATGAACAGAAAAGATACCAGATGTTGATGATGGGGTGGTAATTAAATCAGGATCCACTCACCTGCAATGAGGTTTGCTCCATTTCTTGTGCTGCCCTAGTCTGTAGGGATCAGCTGTCCCGGGTAGGCCTGATTTCTGGGGCAAGGGCTGTCTGTGGGTATGTGGCACCTCGTGTGGTTGCCCTGTGACCCGCCTGATATCCTCCCCTCATCACTCCTTGCAGGACATACTTGGAGGAGGAGCTGATAAAGGCCCGGAAGAAGCCAAGCCTGAGGAAGGACATGTACCAGAAGATGATCGAGGTGGACCCTGATGCCCCCACAGAGGAGGAGAACGTGCTGCGGGCAGTAACCAAGCCCCGCTACATGCAGTGGAGGGAGACCATCAGCTCAACAGCCACACTGGGCTTCAGGATTGAGGGGATAAAGGTGAGGCTGCTTCAGGTGTGCAGAGCAGGGGGGAGGGCTGCTGGGAGCGGCTGGCAACCACACTCACTCACAGAGGCACGCACACGACAGGCTGGTGGTGAGACCATGTCACATCGGGACAGCCCCAGTCCCTGCAGCCCAACCACCCTTGTCGGGCACCTGGCCCTGGGCGGTGCTGCTCTTCTGAGAGCACAGCTGAGCTCAGGACATTGATGCAAGAGGACAGTTCTAGCCATCATCTCCTTCAATCAGCCACTCAGTTGTCTTCCCTGACTGCGAAATGCCAAGTGCTGTCCCCCAGCTTGGAGACTTCAATTAGCTGTTTGCTTTTGCTGCTGCTGTGCCGCCAGGCTGAGCCATTAATGCAGATCCCAGCTTGAACACGTGCCGATCTGTGGTTGGAGCTGTGAGTTTATTTGCAGTCAGGGAGGAGGCTGCATTTACATCCCTGTCTGGAAAAATTCAGCAGCTGAGCCCTATGAAATGGGACAGCCACAAGCAGCAGCACTTTCTGCTGGCACCTTGACACATGCGTAACCTGCTGACTGCACTTGCTCAGAGCAGCACTCCCCTTTCTGAAGATACCTGCTGAAGTGCTTTAGTGTCCCCATTAGATGAACCAGCCCAGGAGTTTTTCTTCTGGCAAGTAGACTTTGTCACAAGAGGATGTGCTCTGTGGTTACAGACCCAACTCTGCTCAACTTCCCACTGTATGTGGGAAGCCCAGCAGAGCATGTTTATAGGTTGGAAAAGGCCTCTAGGATCATCAAGTCCAACCTTCAACCCAACACCACCATGACCATGAAGCCATGTCCCAAAGTTCCATGTCTGTCTGGTTTTTTGAACCCCTCCAGGGATGGTGCCTTCACCACCTCCCTGGGCAGCCTGGTCCAACGCCTCACCACTCTTGCAGGAAAGAAATTCTTCCTAATATCCAATCGAAACCTCCCCTGGCACGACTGAAACCTATTTCCTCTCATCCTATGGCTAGTTACTTGGGAGAAGAGACCAACCCTCACCTCACTACAACCTTCTTTCAGGTAGTTGTAGTGAGCAATAAGGTCTCCTCTCAGCTTCCTCTTCTCCAGGCTGAACAATCCCAGTTCCCTCAGCCACTCCTCATAAGCCATGTTCCCCAGACCCTTCAGCAGCTTTGTTGCCCTTTTCTGGACCTGCTCCAGCACCTCAATGTCTTTTTTTATCCTGTGGTGCCCAAAGTCAAACCCAGTATTTGAGGTATGGTCTCATCAGTGCCGAGTCCAGGGGCACGATCACTTCCTTCCTCCTGCTCCTCATGTTGCATGCAGGGATGAGAGTACCTTCGTCATTCAACTATTTTTTTGGCCAGCAGACAGTGCATTTATCTCTAACTCAACCAATCTCAAAAACCCAAGGAGCAGCCCTTGGGATGAACCTCTTCAAGAGTTTTGTCGCAAGCAACGTGAGGCCTGTGCCCCTGCCTGGGGTTCTACTGGTCATGCTCCCCAATAACAGCTTTCTGCAGTGCCTACACTGGTTCAGGGCACTTGCCTGCTCCTGCAACTCTTCCCTGATCAGCTCAGCTCTCCCAAAGACCCTTTTCTGCCATAAGTACCCACAAGCATACTGTGAGATGCTCCAGCTCAGGACAACCCTTTGCCTAGTTCCCATTGCTGCTGTTTAGCTGGTGCTTATTATAAAACTGAGGCTATATAAAAAAGGAGTGGGCCAGTTGGGACCAAAGCTCCCATGGACTGTTTCTTCTCCCTGCTTTCTTGTTCTAATCAGGAATATGTCTATTTATAGTCTGAGATGATATATCTTTGGCCTCCAGCGGCGCTTCTCGGCCTGTGATCTGGGGATGTTTAGGGAGATTTATGGCAAAAGCAGGTCATGTGCAAACCACTTGAAATTAAAAATGTAAAAAAACCCCAAATCATATTCCCCCACAGGCTAAAAAACCACTATGGAGGGAAATAAAAGCCATAAAGGAGAGGTCAGAGTTGCACCTCTGTTTTAGCCAACCATAAGTGAGCTGCTGTGTGATGTGAGCAGTGGAATTTTTTTCAAAGAGGTGAGGCAGCCCTTTAATTGCAAAATGTTGAGTAGTGGTGGTCTCCAGGAGTAATCCTGCTGCTGCTAGGGGCTGGTTAATTTGATCAAGGCTCTAATTACTGTAATGCTTCTTAAATCCCTTGGTGTCTGGATTATTCTCCCCTTAGCTAAAGCATTGACAGTTCACTCTGGTTCCCTGCTGGCTTTTTTTTCCAGCAGGGCTGTGCAGTATCCCTGTATTTGCCCTATTTTTGAGGTTGAGTCTCTGCATTAAGGAGAGCTCCTTCAGTGTCCTGTCCTGAGCTGCTACTGAGCCCTCTGAGGAAACTTCAGGAAAATATTTAATGATGAGTCTTCCCATGTTTTCTTTCCTGCTGCGGATGCTTGTGGCCAGAGGCTGATTCACGAGAGCGCTTTGCTGTGCAAGAGAAGGGCAGGATTTGGCCCTGTGTGGTGGGCTGGAAGGAGGCACAGGGGAAGGAGGGAAGTCATGGTAGCCTTTGGGACAGCATGGGCAGGTGAGGTGAGCAGGCAGCTCAGGCTCGAGAATGGGGTTGGGGACCCTTCCCTGGCTGAGCTCTCGCTTTCCCAGGTGGCCTTGAGGATCCTGTTCTTCCTTTTTAAAATGGAGATTTTCCTCTGCAAAAGGAGTTGATGATTGTCATCTAACTTTCTGAATAGCTTGAGACTGTCAGAAACAGTAACTAGTAATAAAATTACCATGCTAAAAGTAATACAAGTTATCCCTGGTGATCCAGTTGAAGCTTACTGGAGCTCACTGTAAGAAGTTTCATTCCCAAGCTGCTGCTCTGGTCTAAGAGTGACTCACCATGTCCTGCAGCAAGGCCATGGTGAGACAATATTCCTAGGGGCTAGGACATTTGTGAGGTCCCAGAACCAGCCCTGAAAGTCCTCTCCTGACTTTCCCAAGATGGGCAGCTCTGGAGCCCCATCCAAGGCCAGGCACAGTGCTGGAGGCTGAGCCAGCTGACCTGAAAGCTGCCTCAGTGACGCCGGCACAAACTGGAGTCGCTGGTGGGGCAGAGGTTGCCATAGCCCTTATCAGCCCCCCTCACATTTCTGCTGCCTGGAAGCAGCGCCCTCGGGGCCTGGACACCTGTAAATGTCGTGGCAGTTGTCAGCCCCATGGC
>NW_008602800.1:0-10071 GCF_000691845.1 Merops nubicus | reverse complement strand
GTGAAAATGTCGTGGCAGTGGTCAGCCCCAGGGCAGCAGCCTCTGGCTGGGCAAGGAAACCGCAGGAGGTGGGTAATTATGGGAGCAGCACTAGGGACAGTCTGTTTGGCTTCCCTGAAGCCTAGATTGCCTTATCTGAAAGGCCATCTGTGGTTTTCATTTATTTTTAGGAGCACTTAGAAGTCCATCTCCTTTCTGGGATGCTTTGTGGAAAGTTGTGCTCTGTACATGTGAAATTAGCGCTGTGGCACTTCTCCAAATCGATAGCTGTCTGCCCCTGGAGAGAGGGTGGGTGCCTTTCTGAACTGCCACGTCAGGGCTCAGGGGATGGGCATATGGTGAAGTAGCACCTTCCCCTATACATGGTACACGTGCCACCAGAGCATCCTTGCCAAGGCCTCCTGCCTGCTCTGCTGCAGCCTGCTGCCTCGGGAGAGCCAGCCGAAAGCAGAGATCCTGGCTCTGCCTGGTCCCTTGGCAGGACGGCTGGTACAGCAGGGGAGTCTCCAGCGAGAAGGTCACCCCTGGCCTTTATTGGTGCAGGCACTGCCAGCTGTTAGCTTTGCTTTTATGCCCTGTGGCAACCTACAGAGGTTGGGTCCAGCATGGTTTGAAGCTGGGTCCCCATGCAGACGAAGTTCTTCCTGGAGACTAAGACCTTTCACACGTTGCTTTCGCTATCACCCCTGTCAACACTCGCACAAAATGCAAGCTGGGAGTCGGAAGTGTGATTCATCCCAAACTGCACAGCATCTGTGGGTTTTGTGCGGGGCTCACCCTGCTGGACTCAAGCTCACCCAAGCTGGAGTGGCCAACATGCCCATAGCCAGCCCCCAGTCCAGAGGGATGCACATGTCCCCATCCTGGGGCACTTCCTGGGTCTCAAAGTCCTGCCATGGGGCACATAAAGCTCTGTGGCAGGAGATTTCATTGTGCTTTCTTCCTTCCCCAGACTCTGCTCTGCTTGTTCATCCTTTTCCCACCTTCCCCAGCCCACAGGATGTCTTTTTTGGCTCTGTCCCTTCACTCTATTGTGTGCAAACAAGCTGTCCAGAGTGGTGGGATGTCGCTCCGCAAGTGGAGCTGTGAGCAAGAGCATGTGTGGTTTAAAATAGCCCCTGTATCCAGGAAGCGAGCTCTGCCTGCCTGGCCCACAGCCTCTCTGGACAATGAAACGTGCTGATCTGCAGACCAGAGCCCCAGCAGTAGCAGGGGAATGGCGAGTGACCTACAAAGCTCCCCAGAGGTTCATTTGGGAGTCTCGGTGTCAGGGCTGCATGCCATCCCTGTGGCAGACCAAGCCATGCCATCTGTGTGGTGGTCCAAGTGTGGCTGTGCCTCTGGGGAAGAGGGAGAGGAGAGCACAAGGCTGCTCACTGCACCTCGGTGTCAGGCTGCTGCTTTTGAGGATTTGCAGTCCATGGGCCATCAAAGGACTTGTGAGGCAAGAGAGCTGTGGGGCTTGCTTTTCGCCTTCGTCTCCTTGCTTCAGTGGTGTGTGGAGGGCTTGGTGCAGAGGGGGTTTTGTGCTTGCTTCTGAGATGTTGCCTCCATCCACACGAAGCTGAGTCCTGCCACGGTCATTCTCTGCATTCCTCCCCAAGCAGGGCAGTATCCCAGGGCTTGTGTCAGCGTCTCTGATCCACCACAGCAGCGATAGGAAGCCCAAGAAATGGGTGGTCTCCAGCCATTGGTGGGCATCGAGCACCCAGTCCACGAGGGGTAGCTCATCCATATTGCTGGTGACCTCAGCAAGTGCATAATGGTGGAGACTTGACGTTTGCATTAGGGGGCAAAGCAAATGGAGCTGCAGGATTGTTTGGGATGCACAAGGGAGAGAGCTTCTACCTCTTTTCACCCCTCCTCCACAGGCAGGTCCTTCAGCTGCCAAAAAAAGCTGGTCGCATCCTACTTCAGGATATGCGTGGCTGCTAAAAACCCATCCTTGCCTCGGCTCCCTCCCTCCCCATCCCATTCATCACTCTCCTTTCTTTTTAAGAAAGAGGATGGCACTGTGAACAGGGACTTCAAGAAGACACGGACAAAGGAACAAGTCATGGAGGCCTTCAAGGAGTTCACCAGAGGAAACCGCAATGTTTTGGTGAGTAGGGGATGCTGGGACAGGGCTTCTGCAGAAGCTGCCCTCAGCTCCCTGTCCTGAAGGGATGCAGCCTGAGCAACATCTCTTAAAAAAGCATGAAAAATGGCAAAGAGAAATGCTGTCATGGCACAGGTGAGGGGAGAGCACCCAAGGGCTGGGAGGAGATGCATTTGCTGCAGCAGCACTGCTCAGGTCAGGTCCAGGTCTGCTGAGGATGCTCAAGGGTTGGCCCCAAAATTTGCTGCAGAGGTACAGCTGTGCCTTGCCCCCCCCCCCATCCCTGGGGCTGACAGCAGCCTCTGAGCCTGCTCTTTGCCCCAATATGTGATGGCACAGGCAGTGGGGCTCTCGCCCTGCCAGAGTAGGCTGCCTCATGCTCGGTCTCGCAGGATGGGTGTCCCAGGCACCCTTCGCATGGGCAAGCCACAGGTGGCTTTTCCCAAATTTCTCCATGTTGCCAAGAGAATAAGAGAGGGAGCTGTGACCAGTTTACACTGACTGTGTCAAACACCCTGTTTGGCAAAGTGCTCCCATTTTCAGCTGTGCTCCATAAAGCTTACAAGGCCAGGCTCCAGCTGGAGTGGCCCTTGGCACTGCCTCCTTCAAGCTGGCATGTCCACTTCAACAAGAGTTACCCAGGGGCTCTGGAAATGAAGTTTCCTGGCTGCATTTTATCCCCAAAGAGCCTGGAGCACCCTCACACCATCATGCCCTGGCTCTGGATGGGGCTCCTTGGCCAAACTGTTGCAATTACAGCAACCCCCACAACTCCCCAAACAGCCCAAGTGTGAAAATTTAGGTGTTTTCTAGAGCCCAGGTACCTGCTGTGCATGTTCCTGTGCTCAATCCTTCTGTTTAAGCTTCAAATTATCGAAGGGGTTTCTTTGGGAGCACCATGGATGCAGCAGGGAAAGCCTACAGAAAGTACTGGTTCTGCAAAAGAAAACACTCTCACTGAGTTTTGGAAACACATGAGCTCACAGGATGTCATAGAGGCCAAAAGGATAAATGGATCCCAGAAAAGAGGGGGCAGCCTCCAAGGAGACAGCTCTGTGGGGGGATGCTGAGCCGAGGGTGGTTGAGGGACACCCCCAGCATCTCTCCCTGCAAACATGGTATGATGGAGAGGATGCTGGAAGGGGTGACTTTCCTCTCAGCAGTTTTTATGTAGTCTTCCCACAGTGCTAATGGCTTGGGTTTGGGTTTTTTTGCAATTTCAGAACAGCTACCTTAACCGGTTGAAGGGCATCCGCGCTACCTTGGAGACATCTCCCTTCTTCAAGTGCCATGAGGTAACACTCGTGTTTAGAGAGATCTGCCTGGAAATGCAAACAGTTCAATCTTGGCTTGTCCAAGGAGAGAAAAGTCAAAGTCAGAGGTTGTAAAGTTCTATGGTTTTGAATTTATTCTTCTATCCATGTTTATATAGAATAATAATATAAGAAGAATAAAAACATTCCATATTCATATGGAACAGGCTGCACCGGGTGGTAGTGGAGTCACCATGCCTGGAGGTGTTAAAAAAACGTATGGACATGATACTTCAGGACATGGTTTGGTGGTCATGGTTGTGTTGGGTTGATGGTTGGACTTGATGATCTTAGAGGGCTTTTCCAACCTTAATGATCCTATGATTTTCATACCCCTGTGTATCTAATACTTAGGTGAAAATACAGCTGATAACTGACATTCATGCATCAGACATGGGCTCAAATCTGCTGAAGACTAATGTTCATAGAGATTAAAAGTGATTTAGAAGGAATTTGTGCTGTTTAGGAGTTTGTATGAGTGGGAAAAATCTTTAGTGTGAAAGTATAGGGGTTTTCTGGGGAGAAATGCCTGTCTGAATGTGCATCAGGATTATTTGGCAGCCAGCTGCTCCATGTGATCAAACAAAGCTTCAACATAGCCTTAAATTGCAGCTGTCCCAAAACTGCTTTTGCTGAGGTGGTTGGGGCACCATGGTAAGGGCTCTTCTCTTGGAAGGACTCTCCTCCAGAAATTAGTGTCTACAAAATCAACGGGTTTTTATACAGTGAAAATTAATTTCTGGTGGGAAAATAAAAAGGAAGCAGTACATTTTTTTGGCCATTTCAACAGAAATTGCAATGCTCCAGAATTTAATTAAATCATTTTATTGATTTAGCATTGGCAAAGGCTATTTTCTATTGCATCTACTCAACAAAAAATGAGAGCACATGTCCTTGGCACATGTTGTTTATGGGCACGACTCACACGGAGCAGGATTTGCAGCTCCAAGAGCCCACTGTCCCTCAGCCAGAGCCACATGAGCCACCTCGGACCCAGCTGCTCACAGAGGGTCCTGCTGGGATGGTCCGGGGGTAGATGGGGTCATGCCTCCTGATGGCAGCACCTGGAAGGCACTTGGAAGGGAAATGTCAAAACCAAGGGTTTCAGGTCACTTCAACATGGGAGACAAAATGCTCCCTGAAACCAAGTTTTCGTTTGAAAACACAGAAACAAAACAGCCTTTCAAGGGGATTTTGAAAGGAGTTTCCACTCCTTAAAAATGAAAAAGCAGCAGCTTTGACTTTCTGTCCCACTTTGAGATGAAGTGCAGCAGAAGGTCTGCCAAGCTCTGTGTGTCCCTCCATGGGGCCCTCACTGGGCAGGGGTCCTCCGAGGAGCTGCAGGAGAATTCAGTGACCCAGGACAGGCAAGTGGAGAACGTCAGCAAAAGGCTTTTCCTTAATGATAAAATGCTGTGCCCAGGCCAAGAGAGGCTACAAGAGTTTAGAGGGAGAAGAGCTAAAGATAAGCATTTCTGAAAAATAATACGTATCTCTGGACCTTGGACGTTTTCCCAATGTGCTGGAGGAGGAAGTCTCCTCAGAAATGTAAATTCATAATAGTTTTTGCAAACAGTACAGGCTTCCTGTTCAAAACCCTCTTCCAAAGGCAAGCCCAAAACTAAGCCCTGCTGATAGCGTGGACATGGGAGTCCCCGGTAACATCTAGTGTTGCTGTTTTGGAGGGCTGACACCAGCTGGATGTCCCTAGAGCTGTGCTCCTCCACTTCTGAACAGCTTATGGGGTGCTCCTGGAGCTCAGCACAGTGTCCTGATCTGGACACTGCTGAACATCGCTCTGCTCCATGGGTGGTGACCATTGGGTTCATGGAGTTTCGACCTGCTGCGACAGTCCTTGAGACTTCTACTGACAGAGGATGTGCTTCAGCTTCCCAAATGCACCCACAGGCTTTCCTGGGCTTGCCCAGGCCAATACTTGCTACAGGATTTTCCCAAAGGCTGATCAGGATATGAAAGAGCCCTGCAAGGCAGGCACAGTCCAATGAGCTCATGGGAAAGGAAATTCATGTACCTGCACCTCTGTCACTTGCATCCCCAGGGCACTGTGAAAGCCAGGAGAGGGTTCTGGGGGAATTTGTGTGCAATTGGATGGTGTTTCAGGCAGGAGGCAGCATGCTGCAAGTTACTTGTACTTGGAGCCTACCCATCCCTGTGGTGATGTCTGCAGGGCTGGTGAGCATTAATAGCACGAGTGGGTCACCAAGAGCCAGCCTTCAAAAAAATCTCCATCTGAAGGCTGAGACAATTAATCTCATTCCTTCCCCAGGGATCTTGATTCAGTTTCCAAAATTACATCTCTATCTTTCCTGCCCATGTTTTTCTGATCCTCTCCTTCTGCCAAGAGCTGGGATTTGTGGAGTAAATCAGCTTGTCTGAATATCCGCTTTGCATGTGCAAACAGAGAGCTTGCTCTGGCTCATGCAAAGTCTCTGCAGCATCTCTTGCAAATGAAGCCTGAGATAAGGTGTCTGAAAGCCCTGGAGCTGGCTGAGAAGAAGCAACAGGAGCACCACTAACTGGTCTCTCCTCTCCGCAGGTAATCGGAAGCTCCCTCCTCTTCATTCATGACAAGAAGGAACAGGCCAAAGTCTGGATGATTGACTTTGGGAAAACCACCCCGCTGCCAGAGGGACAAGTTCTCCAGCACAACGTGCCCTGGGTGGAAGGGAACAGAGAGGACGGCTACCTCTGGGGACTGGACAACCTCATTCAGATCCTGACAGAGTTGTCCCAGAGCGAAGACTTGCATTAAAACCGCGCGTCCGTCTCTGCCACTACCCCCAACCTGTCCCTGACTGACTCTTCTGAACTGCACTACAAGACACTTTCCAGCCCTGGCCCGTCCCATTTGAAAGCTATACTCTCCCTATTTAATGTGGTTTTGTTGTGGTTTTTTAGGTTGTCTTGGATTATTTTTTCTCCTCTCCATGTAAATAGAGAGCTAACGTGCCAGAACAAAAGCTGAACTTCAAACCTGGGCTTCGACAAGTCAGCGGGAGCACGTGGCCCAGGGGGGTGCTTTGTGGCCCAGAGGGGTGATTCATGGCCCAGAGGGGTGCTTCGTGGCCCAGAGGGGTGCTTTGGCAAGCGCGTGTTTTGCCTGTCATGCTTTTGTCTCCTGCACAGCCTGACTGTAAGAGGGCTGGTGGAGGAAGGAGCTTCTCTGCCCTGGGATCGGTAACTTCATCCTGAAAACACTCAGTGGCCATGCCCGGGACCCTCTGACAACCAGGGTATGTGAGCAAGGCCTGGAGATGGGGAAGGATGCTGGAGTGGGAGCCCGTTAGCTGTCTGTGCCATCACCTTTCAGCCTAGGGAACTGGCTGTGTCGAGTCCTTAAGGGATGCTAGAAGGCCAGGTCTGGGTTTTTCTTTGTGTTCAAGACATCACATAGAGGATGCTCAGTTATTTGCAGGTGGCATTGGAGGGTGAGGGTTTCCCCCTTGCTGCAGGGCCATGTGGTTGTGCACAGGTATTGAACATGTCCAGGTGCTTCCCACCCATGTCCCCCATGCTGGGTGTGCTGGCGTGGTGGGTAACAGTTTGAGCTCCTCTTTAGAGACCCAGCACCCCTGCTAGGAACTGCTTCCAGCCCTCCTTAGCTGGGCTCTCCAGCCCTCCACAGGGAATAAAGACTTTGGGCAGGGATGGGGGACAGAAAGATCGCTTATAAGGGACTACTATGAGACCTAAAGTAGCCATGCAGCTCCATCAGTCTTTTTTATGGCAGCAGCCAAGCACGTGTGTAGGGGTAGTGCCACCAATGCCCACACCTGGCCCAGGGCAACACTTCCTCATGGAGCATCTCTGTAATTTTTATCAGCAGAGCAGCTCAGGATGTTAGTCACCTGCTGAAGCAGAGTTAGGGTGAGGCATCCCCATGCCCTCCCTTTCTCCTCGGGGCTGGCTGGCTCTGCTGCCCCTCGGCACGGGCTCCCCAGCGGGCGCGTGCGGCCCCTGCGCCCCGCTGCCGTGGAAACAGCCAGTTCCCTGTTTAGGGTGGAGGCTATTTTCTGACTTCCTGGAACACTGGCACGAAGCGGCTCGCTCGCTAAAGGTCACCCGTGGGGAGGGCGGCAGGAGGGGAAGCTGCAGGGCAAGCTGGGCTGTCCCTCGTGTGAAGGACAGAGGCAGTGTGCAGCACAAGGAGGTGGTGCAGGAGCTTGGCAGCCACAAACCACTCACCTGCTCCATCCCCAAACCCCTCTCGTGGCGCTCTCCGGGAGCCCCTCTGCCATCGTTCAGTAGACCCAGCACCCTTGGTGGGGGAGGTCTTCTCCTGGCAGCAATAAGGAGGAGTTGGCCATCGAGCCGTCTACAGCCATGCCCCGGCCTCTTTCCCAAGGACTGAAGTCTCGTAAGGTTTTTCTCAGTTCCTATCTTACCAGACCGGTGTCTTTAGCTCATCTGATGCCATTGTAAATGGTTGCACTGTTTTAGCTCCTTGCCAGGCTTTCTAGAATAGCCCATGTGGAAGTGCCTTATAGACTTGCCTCTGTTCCATTAGTGTCATGGAAAAGGTTGGGGTTTTTTAAGTTATATTTATTTTCATCCCATTTTAATTGCAGAAAACACTAAAACTTCATGCATGGAATTCCCCCCCCCCCCCCCTCACTTTTTTTTTTTTTTTTAACTGTATTATTAGTTTTTAAACCACCTCTTTTCCAGCTTTGGAGAAAGGGTGTGAACAGATATGCATAGATATGTACCACTTACTGCTGTACTTTAGCTTCAAGCTGCTCTTATATATGTATATTATTTTTTAAGCCTGTTCATAAACCAGATTCTTTGCTTCATGGCTTTGGGAGAAGCAGATTGTTCCTCTCGGATGTCTTACGCCTTTCTGGAGGCTGGAACGGTTCCTGTGAGGGATTTTCCCTGCTCCTACCACCCTTCTCAGTCATTGGGTAATACAGAAAAAAATCCAAACCCATCTGAAACACCAACGCACAGTGCCTGTAAAAAAATCCTGTAACTTTGCAAATAAAGGCATATGGGAAGCATTCGCCTGTGTGGTGTATGGTCCGTGCCCGTGCAGCTTGCAGCAGCCTGGGAACAACCAAGGCTTTTCTGTCCATGGTGGTTTTGGGGGGAGAATCAGGCTCCAGCTTTGATTACCCCAGCACACACCAGGAGCAGCACTGTGTAAAACCAAGAATAGGGAAGGCCCCTGCACCAGGATGGATCCTGACACCAGGAACTGTCTTGGCAGGGAGCAGGGCAGGGTGAGAGCAGAGCCATGGCTGAGGGAGGTCCAGGCACGGTAGGGGGCATCCCCAGGAGAGGCCCAAGTTTCTCCACCCCCCTTCTGCAGGAAAGCACATCACAGGCAGCTCCACACAAGGAATTTTTTCTGTCTTCTGTTTTTTGCTAGCACTACATTGTGGCTCTCAGTGAGTGGTGCCCGAGTGCCATCCTGTGATTTCTGTACTCAAGAATATATTTCTACACTCAAGGCATCAGAGCTGCCTGGAGCAGCCACACACTTCCCCTGCCCCTCTCCCTCTCAGCCACACTGTGGGCAGTGCAGGAGGGAGCACTTGGGACCAACAGCCACCAAAAAAACCCACCTGGACTGGTTTTGCACTGAAGGAGAAGTTAGGTTGTAATGCCTGAAGGCAGCTCCAGTCCCTCCTGGCTGTTGGTGCAAGCACAGAGCAGCAGGACAGGCATTGCTGAGGGAGTCAGATGGGTCCCCCCCTAGCAGAGTCAGATTTAATGCCCAGACTTCCAAGAGCACCCCAGCCTAGGGACCACTCTCAGCAGCATCTCTGCCACTCACCACAGCACCTCTAAAACAAACCACAGGAGAAACCCTGCATGGACTTTGCTTTTGGTATGAGAAAGAACAGCTAGTATCAAAGCTGTGAGGCTTCTCTGTGTGCTCCCAGTGGGCTCTTGTGGGCTGGGAGAAGGGTGGACACATTTCCTATCCAGCTGCCTTGCACACTCCTGCAGCATCCCTACCAACAGCTGGTGTTCTACTTACAGCTCCATTTTTTTGGGGCCACTGGGAGTCTGATCGGTACTTGACTCTTTCCACCTGTGGAGGAAACTAAAAGCCTCCAGAAGTCCAATAACATGATGTGGTGGCAGAGAGGAGAAGAGAATAAGTCAGAGAAGGAAACCCCTCATGACTGAGTGCTGGCACCTGCTGATCCTGAGGTCTATGCACCTAGTTGGAAAGGGGCATGTCCCAGTGCCAAGCTGGGGCTGCTGGGCACACAGCACAGCAAGAGTCCTGCTCCCCACTCCCCACAGCAAAGCCCTGGGCTCCTGGCTGCTTCAGAGATTAGCAAGCCACATGATCAATAAACTCAATATAGAGAAGAGAGGCCAGCACTTACATTAATACAACAAAGAAAACTTAGGATGCTGCAGAGGCTTCATAGCAGAGTCCTCCATCAGTACCATGGAGCTATAAGACAGCCTGCCTGGGCTGTAGGTGGCGAGAGGGCAGCTAGTTTTCTTCTTAATTATCTAATTGGGTGCTACTTGCACGAATTAGCCTCCTATAAATAAGGGGGTGCTGGGAGCTGTGACCTTGGATAACACAGGGCTGTACTGTGGTGGTTTGTAGGGCTCTGAGGCCGGGTGCGGGAACCCCAGGGGGTCGGGGGCTGCGGGGAGGGGACAGGG
>NW_008602799.1:0-1268 GCF_000691845.1 Merops nubicus | reverse complement strand
TAGATTTGAGAAAGTGAGCAGCAGCATCCAGCTCCACTACTCACCCTCCTGGTCTGCAGATGGCTTCTGCCTGCTCATCTGCCTCCCTGGCGCAACGGCAGAACTCCCGCCCGCTACGCAGGAGGCCCAGACTCGACTCCCGGCCAACACACCAACCAGTGTTTTAGTTCGCTTTGTAAATGTTAAGTCCAATTTGTTTTAAAGTTCTGTATTGCAGCTCGCTGGGATCTCCCCCTGCAACTCACGTTTCCAAAATTCTTCCGAGTCACCTCCGGGCTCTCTTCCGCGGCTCGCGTTCAAATTCCTTCTGAGCCACCTCTGGGCTCTCGCCCACGGCTCACATTCAAATGCCTTCCAAGCCGCCCCCGAGCTCTCGCCCGCGGCTCATGTTTCCAAATTCCTTCCGAGTTGCTCGCCGGGATCTCCCCCTGCAACTCACGTTCAAAACCTAAGTCCCAAGTTGTTTTAAAGCCCCGAAATTCTAAGTCCAAGATGCTCCAGAAGGTCCCAAAATTCTAAATCCAAGCTGCTCCATAAGGTCCCGAAATTCTAAATCCAACCTGCTCCAGAAGGTCCCAAAATTCTAAGTCGAAACTGGTTCGGAGGCCCCGAAATTCTAAGTCTAAACTGCTTCAAAGTCCTCACTTGCAGCTCGCGTTCAAATTCCTTCTGAGTTGCTCCAGAAGTCCCTGTTTGGGCGCCAGTTGTTGGGAAGAGGTCCGGAGAAATGAGGCATACTCCATAGGGGTTTACAGTCGAATCTGTTTATTGCAAAGTAATACAGCCTTTTATAGTAGACAAGAGACAGCCTCCCGAACCCCATAGGTTAACAAGCCTGTTCACACACCTAAGTTGAGCCACAGATTGGTAAAAATCACTGTCCATCTGCTCTGCCAGCCTTTATGTAACTCATAGACTTGTTGCATTTAGCCTTGCCAATGTTTATCATTCTTGTCCGGGTGAACCGACAACAGAATCCCCTATCTTCTAAATGTTTTGGTATAGGTCCCTTCACGGACTTTCTCAGGCCTACAAGAAACTAAGGCCTGTACTGATTCTTCATGCTAAGCAAAACATATCATCACGCTCTGCAAGTCAGGATTCCACAACCCATATTACAACCTTAATTTGGGGCTAGGGGTTTAAACCCCAGCATTTTAGGCATTTGTCTTCTGAAGCAATTGCTACACGTGCTGGGGCCCTACTTGCCAGGAAGTGGCTGGACATCACCTATTGATGGGAAGTTGTTGCAGTGCGCCTCCTGGAGA
>NW_008602798.1:586-33975 GCF_000691845.1 Merops nubicus | reverse complement strand
CTGGGAGCCTTCCGCCGGGACTGCGCCCGTCACCTCTGTGGCACGCTCGACATCCCTTGGCCCGAGGCCCGTGGCCTGCAATCCCCAGTCAATGCTCAAACTAGGTTTGTCACCCAGCTGACAGTGTAGTGACCTTACTCCGTGACACAGATTTGGTTCCACGGGTCACAGGGAAGATACCGTATAAGCCATCTGATCATTTTGAATGGGACATTCATAGCAGCTATTACAAACTAGCTAGATGGGTAAATTCATCCTCGTGTATTTTTGCCTGTGTGGTCACTAGGGACTTTTCTGTCATCGTGTCCATCACTGTTACCATTTGGTCACACCACGCTAGCTCTAGCAGTAGGCAAGAGCAACGATCGCCATTCACAGAAAGCCGAACCTCACGATTTTGTTAGTGGTATGGCTTTAAAAGGAAGAAGGAAGAAAGTCTTATTTCTGTCTCCTCTCCTTCCTTGGCTATATAAACTTTGTTTCACCTCTTGCTTGCTCTGTTCACTTTGTACAAGCTGAAAAGCATCACTGCTTTATTTCAAAACTTGCTTTTGCAAGCTTTCTTTTCCACGGTATCCAGAACCTCTTTTCAGGTTTAGCCTTCCCCATTTCACATTGTCACTCATCTATCCTTGCCCTCCTTTAAGATCCTTCCTTTTATCTCACTGCTTTTTCTCCCAAAGAAGGTCAGTCATCTGATTTCTTTAATCTAACCAAGGTCTGCATCTGTATCTGGATACACAGAGAACTCTCCTTGATTCCTCGCAGCCTGCTTGTTCCCAAAGCACCTACACATTTTCTGCTTGTGTGACTATCCTGCTTCACATCCTTCAAACTTCTCTCTTCAGTTCCTGCCACCAAACTTTTCAACTACATTCAACTGTTTCTGAAACAGTTCCCTTCCTAATTTTTCATGTAGGAAGGGACTTTTAACATGCTCCCAGCTTCCTATTCCTTTGGGTTCTGAAGCTCTCCAGCCTTTCACGTGTGTGTGATCTGAGTGTGTGTGAAGTTTTCTCTGGGAAAACTTGGTGACTGGCACAAAATTCCTAACCTGCAGTTGCATGACTTAGCATACATTAAAACCACACAGAATTTTTCTAAACTGCACCACCTCTCTGCCGTGCCCCTTTCAGGAGCACTGCTCTGGCTGTACTGTGAAACACTTCTGGTTTGCTTTGCCAAAACATTGGCTACCAAATGTCTCTCCAAACAGGACAAGAAAACCAACGTACTGTCCTCTAGCCAGTCCCAAGTTACAGTAAGTCTCTTGCTTGAAAAAGGCTTGCTTGGTTTTACTCCTTTCCTTCTCACCTCTCTCTGCGAACCCTTTGTCTTCCATGAACCCATTCCAGTTGCCTTCAGGGGAGCTCCTCACATAATCCACACTGACCTTGCAAGGTCCAGGAATCAACTAGTGTCCAGGCTTGTTTAACAGTTCCCCTTCTCTGTTGTCCCCTCTCCACTTCTAGTTCTTAGAGATAGTGTTCCCTGGTTTCCTTTGACTTGTGTTCAAGGTGGTCTGCCTGACAGCCCTCTGCTCTTCAGTTTAAACATATTTCTCTTGCCCATTAATACCAGTGACCGTTCTGCTCACTACCACAAGCTACTGCCATCATATATCCCTCACATGACTAGAAAAATATCTTTTAAATTAGCTTCACAGCAAAATGAATAATATGTGATGATACCGTGCATATGTGCCTGTCTGTCCCACACAAAGAGAGTTTGAGTCAACGGGCTGATTTCAGCCATGTGTGATAGATCTAGTGCTCCAGCTGCTGTGAAGATTAGGAAGCTGGGTAAAGGAGAAGAACCCCCATAAACATCCCAAGGCAGGGAACAACAAATGCGTAACTTTACATTATTAAATGCCAGAGAACCCTTGTGGGACAGAGCCCTTAGACATGTTCCAGCCATGGGAAGACCTTCTAGAAGCTGAAACTCAAGTCACCCAAGAAAAGCAAACCCATGGGATTCTCAGGCTTGCTGAGGCTTACTGCTCCCAGAATTACCTGCTTGGAAGGCATGACAAATCAGGAATAGTTCCCACTCCAGCCCGAGTGATTGAACATTTGCCTCTCAGTGCAGGGTTCACTGCACTGTGCTCTTAAACCTCAAAATACAAGTCACAGACTGAAACCCTGTGTGTGATTGCGTGGCCTGGAAAGACATTATTTCTTAGATTAGTGTTCAGGTCTAAAAAGCTCTCTAGGTAATTCAGGGTAGCCATAGGTATGTCCCAGTTCTGGAGGAATCATCAGCCTGTTGGAGTTACTGATCTACTGACTTTGATGGCATAGCACTTCTACTTCTCCAGCAGTAAGTCCTTTGTATAACCTACTCCAGAGGGATAGAGGGAGAGCTTTACAAGATCCTAATAAAAGTATTTATTCAGTAGAAGCTGCAAGACAAACTAGGAGGTTTTGAGGAAGACTCAGGCTGTGTAGTATTCATACAGAAATAATTTCTATACAAGGCAAGAAAAAATTATTTTCTATAAAAGCCAAACTGACATAAAGTAACTTGTGTGAGGCTAGCAGGGGGAGGGAAAGCACACGGCTGGAAACACGCGGGAATATCCTGGCCTGCGCTCGGCATCACGCTCACTAGCACAGTTACTCACATCTCTATATATAGCTCTGTGTCTCCCAAAGACTGTCTAGGTACATAAATAAAACCCCAATGTGTAAAGATCTCTTCTTTCATTCCCTGCCCTCTGCTTACCCTGAAGAGAAACGTAGTTAATTTTTCCAGAGGAAGACAGATTTTTGTGCCTGTAGATCAAGCTACTTTGTCTTTCTGTGTTGAGGGCTTGATGCTGACATAAGGGGAAAGTGGGTTTACATGTGGAAAGATGAGCCCTACTTCCTGCAACATTTGTCTTTTCCTTGGTGACTGAGTTAATTTACCTGCTTAGGAAGGGAGGTCCAGTATCATGGTTCAAGGTAGACTTGCTATGGTACATCTCTTTTTCTGCAGAACACTTTGACCTCAGCTTCATAAGGCTGATTCTGGCAAATGTCCACATATTGACAGGATCTCACGGAGGTCACTGGCAGTTCCACAAGCTACATATGGGACTGCTGATCAAATGCCAGAGGCATGTGTTTTGGAGAGCTGGCTACCAAAACACCAGCAGGACACTGCAGGGCTCAGGTACCACGCAGGAGAGCTGCATTTCCCAGCATCTGATCCATGGCTACTGTGGCCACCGAAAGCCATGTATCTGACTTCTGGTAAAACAGGCCCTAAGGTCCCTCTCTCCAGAGGCATCTAGATGTCTAGAGAGTCACATAAGTGCTTCTGTAATTCCCAGCAAGTTTCTAATTAACTACCAAAATGACTTTGTAAATCCCTGTGAGGTGCTCAACTGCTCGTCTATGTTGTTAAACACCGCTGGCTGTTCTGGCCCATCTTTCACACAGTTCTTGAGACTCCTACTTGAGTTTTGCTGAGGGTTCCCAAGCAGTCACTAGGAAGGACAAAGCCCACCAGCCACCTGGAGGGTGGGCCCTGCGGCACACTGTTGTTCCTTCCTAGCCTTAGTGGGAACACACCCGGCTTCCCCTCCTTGTCCCGCCCTGCGGCACACTGTTGTTCCTTCCTAGCCTTAGTGGGAACACACCCGGCTTCCCCTCCAGCCTGGCTGCGCGTGGAGCCGAGAGCTGCTTCCTCAGCATGTTCCTGTCGGGTGGCTGGCTCAGGCCCAGCGAGGAGCCTACCTCCAGAGCACGTGGATGCACATGCAGCGCTTTCCAGCACGGCAGAGCTGTTCCCCTCCAAGTCCAGAGATCAAGGTCCTCACAAGGAGCCAACTCCTTTCCCCCTTGGGAATTTGTCCGCTCTGCCTACAGGAAAACTCTTACGCGCTTGAAAGTTTCACAGCAATTATTCCCAAGTTTAGACAACAATGAATGAATTCTCATGCAGTGGAGTAACAGTGAAAGCAGTTCCTCAGGGCTTTAAGTACGCACAGAGCTCGCGTTAGTCACGTACAACAGCTAGATAAAAGTCCAGTCTGTTGTTTCATGATCTGCCATCAGTGTGGAAACCATTCTGTTGCCCACTTCGCAGCAGTCACTTCACTGTTGTGTCCTTCTCCTGCACTCGCTGGTTTTCCCCATTGCACAACCCGGTTAGCTGTTTTTCCTGAATTAAAGCTATTCCCATTCCTTGCATGTTTCCATGATTATGCCATGAGTTTCTATGATGTAATTAAGAGCTCTGCCCATTTGGCATCGTGTGTGCTTTCTGGAGTAGCGAAGCACTCGGTACTCCCACTCGGTGCCGTCTGGTTTCCAAGCAAGGCCATGGGAGGACAGACGCTCAGCTGAGCAGCAGAACCTGAGGGGTTTCCTCACCAGGACCTAACCTTTCACAAGAAAATCTGTTTATTCTCATATCCAATACCCTAAGTACTTTTGGGACAACAGAAGCAGAACTTTTACACTTAAGCATATTTCCTCCTTTTTCACTATAGTTAAAAGTTGGCTGGAACAGCCCACCTTTCCACATACCCTCCCTCTTGCAGGACCTCCTCCTGATTTGTACCTTTCCTGCAATGCAGGCAACCATCAGGGTGTGGGAGAAGAAGGGGACAACCACCCGTGGTATTTTCTTCAGAAAAAAAATGTTCCTGAAGTGCTCTTTCCGTGGCGTGTTCATTATTGTTGTCCATAAAATAATGAAAGGAAAAACGTGCCTGTGTTAAACTTGTCGAGGGAAGGAAGCAGGGCAAGAGGCTTGTTTTTAATTAGTCAGTTTGTGAACGTTTGTGCAAGGACAGAGCCTGCTGCCAAACAGCATCTCAATTAGCATGTCCCTATGGGCAGACCTTGCTCGGGCTGATGCGTGACTTACAAAGGTGGCAGAAGGAGAAGAGGCAGAAAGGATTTGTTTGATTTTTTCATTTCCCCTCCTCCTTTTTGTGTTGCTAGGAGAGGAGACTGGTACAGTGGGTGGTGTCTAACTGGGAGCAGTGACCCAGTTTACTAAACCTGGCTTGGCTGCTGTGGGATCAGAGCGGGGCGGTGCAGAAGAGTAGGGTGGGACCCCACCAGGCATGAGGCAAGTAGCCCTTTCTAGTCCTTTGCTAGGGAAGAGAGGTGAGATGTGAAGCACTGAGACAAGGACTTTCTCTTACCTGAGAAGGTACAAGGACACTGAGCAAAGACACGCAAACCCAGACAGCAGTTTTTGTCACCAATCTGTATTTCTTTGCAAAGACCACTGTATTTGTCAAGTTCTCCAAACTTGGAGGGGATATTTGGCAAAGTGGGGGGAAAAGAAGGAAAGGACTATTTTTTTTCTTCAGAAAAAACATTCATGAAGAATGTTCTTTTCCTGGTGAAAACAAGATGTGGATCCAGGCTTCAAAAAACAAAGGCTACTTCACCACATGGGATATTTTAAAGGTTTTGGTGTTTCTGTCACCTGGCAAAACAGGGGTTTGCATCGCTGAAACTCCCTGAGGAGTGCAAAAGCATTTCTCAGCATGTGAATTGTCAGATAACGCAGCCAGTAGCGTCTGCTCGGGAGAGGGGGGTGGCAGTGAGGAGATTAAAATGATGATTCAATCAGGAGACTCTCAGAAATCTGCCTAGTGATAACTTCTTTTTTTTTTTTTAGAGGCTCAGGCTCTTTGGCATAGTTACAAAGGAGGAGTCTTAATTAAAATTAGCAGGCAGATGAAGCATTTGAATGGGCATCTTTCAATTCTTTTCCCTTTCAGCTCACAATAAACCCTATTCTGCTTTTCTCACAACAGCTTAAGTTTGCTTCAGCAGCTTTGCTTGTCCATTTCCTTTCCAACACAAAAATAAAAAAAAAACCCTCCCTTTAAATTAAACTCTCTAGAATGCAATGCAAATAACTTACATTTCTATGATTCCTTTCAGCTAGGAGCAATTTAAAAGGCAGTTCTACTTTTTATCAGCCTGTGAGTTAGTCTGTATCCCAGTCGCTATCCCCTGTTACAGCTTGTGAAACAGACACAGAAATTAACTCAGGTTCTGCATTAGGATTAGCTTTTGCTGAGCATCCATTACAGAAGTTACATGTGGTTTATTTGCAAGTTTATCAGATCAGAACAGATATGTTGTTCAGCTCTGGCTCCAGCTGCTTCTGTTTCTGACACCTGTTGACAGTTAGGGATAAAATTTCCTGCACTAGGAAAGGCAAGCAAAAACTCAAACTGTGCAGATCATAAAGCTAAAAACAAGCCCTTGAGCATCAAATATACATATATATATATGTATGCACAAATGCAAGATTCTGCTGTTACTGGAAAAAATCATGTCACACTACAAGACTTCAGATATAGGTGTTATAAATGAGGGTGATCAACAATTTAATTTTCACCCTCTGTTTCACTGCCTGTTAGTCATGTAGAAGAGCAGGCAAAGCTCCATTGCCTGCTTTCACCAGAGAAACAAAATGGGTTTGGGTTTGCTTTTTTACGGTGTCACTTCCTTAAATCACATTGTCCTGACAGGGCAGATAGCAAAGAAAGCATCTGCCCTTGAGTAAGTGACAACATGTAAAGGGCAGACTGATTAAATTCATTTTCTGATTACCATCATCACACAGTTAAGCAGAGCACAAAGCCAGGTAACCTGGCTTTCAAGTTTGTTACAATCCTGGATTTTGGGACAGCTTTTGGCTTGCTCCATGTGTAGTTTGCCAGGCAGAGCAAGCCAGCTTGCTTCATTTCTCACTAGGGTTTGGAATTAAATGCAGATTCAAAGCAGATGAGGATGTTTCTGCAGCAGCTGAATAGAAGTACACAGAAATTGAGAAAACTCCCTCCTCCTTCCCCTCCCCCTCCCTAACAAAGTCAGCTATCATCTCATTCTGACAAAGGCCTATTCTTCTGCAGACCACATGAAATTATTCTGTCTGGTGGAGATCTGAATTGATGTACTATCAGGGCTTTCTGTGAAGTGCTGGCGAGCCCCTGGGCCAGCAGCGCCCGCGTCGCTGGCCGTGCCGCTGCTGAGAGGAGCTGGGGGACCTCTCTTCAGGAACTCCGTAAACGCTTGTTTTACATACAAAGAGAGGGGAAGACACAACAACGAGCATCAGAATCAGCGAAACAGAACCATGACTTCCTAGACAGCGGGTGCCTCATCAGCATTCAGTCTAACCTGTTCTGTACTGGCACAACACAACCAAGCTGTCCTCCTGGACTAGAGGTCGGCGAGCACAGACAGCTGGTCTGCCCCTGGATCTCCTCCCCCACTCTGGCCCTGCACAGGGAATCCCTCCCTCCTGCCTTTATCCTCAGATAAACTCCCGTCACCCCTGAAACTGGAATAACTGTGCCATCTCACAGTCACATTGCTTGTGCATCTGTCAGGCTTCATTGAGAACCACCTTTGTTTTCACTGGGGAGTTTCAACCATCACCAGCCTAAAACAGGATTTATCCAATGCATTAGTGACTCTCAGGGTTTTCTGAACACAGACACAGGAAGTTTTCCTGTATTTGTATTTTTCTTCTCTTATTTAGTAAACATTTCAGTAGGTGATGATAAAAGAACACCAAACCCAAACATCATCCTGTCTTTCTCTAAAAAAAACAATTTCAAATCTGAGTGCTGATCTCTGCCATTCCACCCTTAGTGGGTGTATTTTCCTTCTATAAACTTTACACACATCCACCCCCCTCTCTCTGTCTCTTTTTCTTACAGTCTTTTCAGTGTAACTGATCTCAGCTATGATACTATGTATTTTCTTCTTCCCCTGGGCAAAACATCCCTCCCCCCCAGCAGTTTCTGTCTGTTCTTTCTCTCCTTCCTTAAATAATTACTTAAGTTTTATGAAAACACAACTGCCTCCCCTTGTGATACTGTCCTTATCTCCTGCATGCACAGCAAGAACAAGAATTTCTACTTCTTGAGAAAACAACCATAAGCTCAAGGAGAGAAAAGGTTAACTGTGACAAAGATTATGTATTTCTGTAACTTCTTTTTCTCCTAATCTAGAAAGATTCCTATTTTATGTCTGAACTAGAGTTTACATTTGCGAAACCAGTACACTACTTGTATTGCCTGCTACAAGATGAAGATACTGCTCTTCATCATGACAGAGGTTTGTTTTTCTGGATTGCTAAAATGCCATTTAAAGCTAAGAAAGAATCCCTTTCTTGCACCCCTAAAGACAGCCAAGAAAAATCTTAGCTCCATTTTAAAATTGGGTAGAATAAACGGAAAAGGAATATAAAACTTCTTCTGTAGGACAAAAAATATAAGCATGAGATCTGCCCAGATTTTCTTCCTTCCTTAGAAGCTCTGAAATGCAACTAATGTTAAAACAATAAAAACAACCAACTGTGAGGACTGTGGAACTGCGGAAAGGAAGATACTTCTGCCTGCCCATTACTGGTTCAGTTTCCTGTTGTAAAGCATTTTGCAGTTCTGCTTGTAAGACGAACACTGACCATGGACCAAAGTCATACAGGATATGAAAACACATATCTTCCTGGGGTGCCTTTTAGGAGAACCCTCTTACCTAAGACCTTGGGTTGTCATTTTGACTTCCCTGGCCTTTGACTCAAATATTCAGATGCTAAATTCTCATGAGCAGAAATACAGCCACACAGATGAGTGGGATTTTGGAGTACACATTCAGGAGCAACGCTGTCCAGGGCAGGAAGCTCTAATGCACGTACTTTGTGCATTTTAAAAATCACCAAAGATTTTAAATGAATAAATACAGTTACTCATTTGTCATCTCTGGTGACTTTATCTAAGCTTTGTATCACGGCTAAAAGATAACAAGTGAGAGAACTGTGTAAATCTTCCCAGCAGATGATCCGCCAAACTTTGTCACATGCTCTTTCTAACTATAACACTGGAAGGGAAAGCTGATGATCTTTGCTCTTTGGAGGTTTCACGTACTTAATGTTATAAATCTTCTTCATTCAGATATTAGAAATCTATTTTTTTCCTTTGAAAAGATGAGAAATACAGAAACTAGACTTAAATTAAAGCGGTTGGGTTTTTTTCTTGTAGGTTTTTTTTTTCTTTAAAAAGGCTCACAGAAGAGTTTCCCTTCAAGCAAAAAATACAAAGAATGCAAATAAACATTGTCAAGCAATGAAAGACTCAGTATTACAAAAGGAGAGCACCGTGGGAGTTACTGGGGCATGACCAATATGAAAAATACCTCTACTGCCTACTTTCCCTGCAGTTGAAAGTAGCACCTCTAAATTACTAGAGCTTCTAATGTTTATGTGTGAAATCTGGTCTCTGGTGTAGTCAATGCCCATTTTCATGTCCATTGGAACAGATACAAAAGTTTATGGTCCTCTTGTCCATGTATAGTACATGGAAAAGTGTGACTACAGTAACAAGTTACTTCACATTTATTTAAGTAGTTGTACCTAAAACTAAATCTAAATGATGATAAGGCCACAAATAACAGATGTTATGGCTGCTCCTCTTTTCAGTCTGCTTATTGAAGACCTGCTAAATCTCAAGTCAGCAAAGTTCATGCAAAACTTGAAAGTATAGCTGTTTCTTTTACAATGTCTATGAATGGTGCATCCCTGACCTTCTGGTCAGAACAAACCACCCTGTATCCTGTACTGTGTGCCCTGCACCGTGCCATGCCAAGTTGCGTGCCTGGTGGCCACTGTTGAGGCCCTGAGCCTCCCTAAGCATTTGAAGGAAGAACCGTGCATAGACACAGACACAGCGCCGGCCAGGTGCCCGAAGAGGAGCCAAAAGGTGGGAGCAGCATTTTGCAAGCTGCATTCCCCAGGGATGGAAAAGGTGCTGGGGTTTCCCAGCCAGGGCAGTCTGGGCTGCGGGGGCAGTCTGGCCACCCTGACCCTTCAGGGGGAGTTGCTGTTCCGCGGAACACGCGCACTAGTTACCATTCTCATGTCTTCACCTGTGAAATGCAGACCTGCTCGTAAAAGATAACGTTGGCAGTACTTGCCTTAGTTCATCTGGCTCTGTGTACTGTAAGTACATATCCATAGCTGTAACAGAAAGAGGTAACAGCAAGTACTTAAAGTGTTTAAAAAATATTTTTCGTAGTTTTTGCCCATTTGTTACGCACCAGTTACTGTAATTCCCTGTGATCTGTATCTGCAGTTGTGACCCATCCAGGCAGAGTAACTGGTGAAGGCTGATGCCCTGTTGCAGCTGGAATGTAAAATGAGGGCTAAGTGGTGTCACATGCAAGCCCCAGTATCATTCAGTAACTCGTTGCTTGCTGCAGGGCGTAGGAGTAGGAGGGCTCTGCAGAGACAGCCTCAAAGAAGTGGCTTCATAAATCCCACAGCTGGGTGTCTGGGCTCAGGTGAGCGTGTCTGGTGGTACCAGGCTGGATTCGAAGAGAGGACTTGGTGCAAGTGGGCAGGACCAGGGGAGCACACAGAGCTGCCCTGCGCCGACAGATACGGAGTCGTGGGGGCATGTTCCATAAAGACTTACTGGAATCAAAGTATTTCAGTTACTTGAAAACAAGTGCTGTAGTTGCACAGCACAAGCTTAAACTTTCAATTTAGAAGGAAGACTTTTCCCATCAGCTATATCTGGAGGAATTAGTCTGATTCTCCTGCCTTTTTGGGTGCTTGAATCACTTATTATCAATCTAAGCGACAGACAGAGAGCACAGAAGATAAAATGCTACAATCACTTCAGCCAGCATTTCATTACAGTTCTCTGACTCCTTTGCACACACAGGTATTCTGTATCTCCTTTTGGTGTTCTGTAAACAAAAACTTTTTATAACCAGTAAAAAGAGTGGTAACTTTTAGTTCCACAGTCAGTGCCTGCTGACTAAGTCCCTAGGTGACATGAGTGCAAGGGAAGCCTGACAATCCCTGAGAGCACAGACTGACCCTGGTGGGTGCCACAGAAGCATCCCAACAAGGGGAGACTTGAAGACCGTGTCAGCTGGCAATCCTTGATAATTTCATCTCCCAAAGCTACTGTCAGTGTTTGTACTCGTCTTCAGCTCTAGTCTCTAGCTGCTGCACTGCCTTCCTCCAACTTCAGCTTCCTGCAGCTCTGTGGAGCACATTTCCCCATCCCCATCCACTTCCTCCTGTTAACCGTGTCACAGAAAATCTCTCTCAAAACCTCCCTCTCTCCTCCTTGCTGCTATCTGAAGTACACCAATCTTTCCTCCAACACAAACAATCTGAGACAACAAAAAGAGAGTTATTACTGCTGACCACATATTTTAATCTTTTATAGCAATTTCGTTTGTAATCCTGATCGAGCTTTTAAGTATTTGGTTGATGCAGGCTCTCCCCAACGTGTCCCTTGTACAAGGGACTGCAGATCCTTCAGCTTTGTATTTCCCTTCTCACAGTCTAAAGCAATAGCAACGCTCACTAGCATCTAGTTCATTGCGTGATAGCCTGTTCAATCAAATCTGGATTTAAAACCTAACAGCAAAGAAGCATCTTCTATACCATGGAGGTTTTCTTTTGCAAGGCTGTGTACATTGTCAGAAAGTAGTTCCTCAGCCATCAGCCCCCAGTACCAGATTGCTTTTAGCATAATTTCAGGGTCTTTTCTCAAACTCATTAGCAGCAGCACTGCTAGAGTTAAAGTGTATTGGTCTTCTGTATTAGCTTCAGCTTTTTTTATGTTTTAGCTTTTTTTTTCTGATTTCTGAGTATCTTGTTTTACAATAGCCTCCTTCAGGCAGTAGAGTCCAGAGCAAAATTTAATCTTCAGAGAGCGTAACAAAAGAAATCTGCCTTAGTTACCAAAAGATGATTAAGCACTAGCAGCTGTTTTAAGAGATTGAATTTTTTCAATGAAGCCAGAAAAACAGAAGCATAGACCAGGACTTTGTGCTGCCTGGTTATATTGTGGTGTATAAAAAAACGGGACGGGAAGAAAAAGAGCAAACAAATATTTAACATCCGAGTAGCCAGCGTCCTAATCGTACGAGTCATCTGCCGTGAGCTTCTGGCGGCTCTGAAGACATCCCTGGGAACAAGGCAGCAGGGAGCTCAGGCAGGGGAGTTTCCAGACATCAGCTTTTGTGAGCTAGGTGAGGCTGTTAGGAAGTGTTATTTGCTGGGGAGTATAATGAGCAGATAAACTTTGCCATTCAGCATTGCACCCATCCTTCCCACAGTAAAATTATTAGCTCAATTGGTAATATGCGCTAATATCAACCTGTCTGGCCGTCAAATTGTTAACAAACCAAAAATAAAGTCACTCTGTATGTGTTCAATGGTGGCATGTATATTAGCTTGACTAATTGCATTAGACATTTAGTATCCTGATAGCTGTCTCCTCTCTTCTCCCAGCCCTCCACCTTTTTATTTTTAAGGAAGAGCATCTGTTCATTGCCACAAAGGCTGCAAAGAAGTAACGCTGCCAAGCGCAGGCTCCGCTGTGTTCTCTTCTGAGCAAAACCAGTTGTGTATGTCACAGCTTAACGCCTTTCATCCTTGCTCTGACCCCCACCCTTGTCTCTCCACGATGTGTGTGGGGGGAGGAGGGGTGGAAGAGGGAGCGAAGGTTTGTGTTGGCAAGAAAAGCAGCGAGCGTGCTGCGCAATCCCACTTCACGTGCAAGGACGCTCATAAGCTTACAGGAACTCGGCTGGCACGGCACAAGGTGCTCATCCCCTCCCCTGCACTCCTGAGCTCAAGACCACCAGATATCAGACTCCTGGCCGAAGGACTAGCTTGGCAAACACTTTGCATAACCTTGCCAGGTAGGAGCAGTTCTGCAGGACTTGCAGGATCAAGTCATCATTGCTGGAGGTGTGGATTTAAATGACGAAAAGTCACCTGATCCTTTTGAGGAGACCTCACCTGCCACCCTTCCAAGGAAGAGTGAAGAGAAGCATTTAAAATGCTGCCATTAATTTTCACCGTCTGTAGTAAAGATGTTTACTTAAGCTGAAAAAAGTGTCAGCTATGATTTATGAGTTTCATTCAAAGTCCTCCTGTATCTTAGATTTGCCTGTAGTTCCCAGCGTTCTAAATGCAGTTGAGTGTGCACTTCACAATGGTGAGCTTTTCATCCACACTGCTGCTTTGTGCACTCAGTCACTGTGCTGTGGACAGACAATAATCAATCAGTGAAACGGTATCTCGTGACTGAGAACATGAAGTGGGCTTCGCAGGATCTGACAACAGCTCTTTTAACTCGCTCGTTTCTGTATGTCTCTTAAATATCCCAAAATATCAAAGGTCTTTCATTAGGGCTTCAAACTCTTTCAAATCCACGCGGGCCTCTGGATACCTCGGAAGACTGTGGACTGATGTGAGCCGGCAGTAAATGGCGAGTTGCCAGAACGAAGAACAACTGCCTGTTTTCAAAGCTTTGAAAATATTTGAAAAGGAAGGACAGAGAGAGGAGTGTTGCAGTTCCCTTCAGCACTGCTCAGATGCCGCTCTCCCCACTGTCAGCTGCAAGAGCCTGAAAGTCTTAGCGAGAGTTAAAACACAATCTGCCAGTTTTCTGCTTTCCCCCCGGCCCGCCCTTTAGCTTGGCAGCAGCAAATTTTCTGTCTCTTCATGTTGTATCTCGCCATAAAGAAGAAAATTTAAACAGGAGAAAGAATGTGCTTTGAATTATGGGAAATGAAAGCAAAGCAGGAATGCCAGCTCGTCCTGGGATCCCTACCCTTTCTCGGCACGGCAACCCCACATTTTCATCCAGTCTTGTAATTTGGTTATAGGGAGAAACCTACAGGTTAGAGCTGTGTTTTTAAAAAAACATTCTGTTCACAAAATCTAGGCTTTTTACTGGTTTCCAGTTTCCCTGAAACATTGAAGGGAGATTCTACAGAAAGGCAAATGTTTGTCTCCTTGTAATAAGCTTTTTTTCTCTGGTAGCTCTCTAACTAAATGTTTCCTGCCACAAAATACATAAAATTCCTCATATACTTAGAAAGGGGGGAAAATTACTGTAGATAAGGTGATAAGTACAGAGGATCTGTTTTTTAAGCCAGCCTTAAGAAGCCAGGTTGTAACTCCTTGATAAGTGTTGGCATGGTGTGAAGTGGGTGTCTCTTGACTTACAATAGGTTTGAGACCTGGACCATATTGTCTAAGATTAGTCAATGACCAAGTTCTTTCCAAGCTCGTATGTTGAGTATTCAGAATGAAAAATACAGTCCCACATCTTAATCTCCAGCCTAAAACTGAAGGGGATGGCAACAGTACCTGTGCCAAGCTCTCTTGTGTGCTCCAAACCATGGCGAGGCAGCTCCAGCTCCTACGTTTTTTTTTCTCTTCCAGAGTTGTGCTTTCATCAGGGTTAGACCTTGACTGCTCTTAGGTCGTCAGCTGGCTCTGGTCGTCAAAACCACCTTGTCTTTCATCTTTTGTACATCTGGAGAGGGAACTGCAACTATTTTCTCAGATGTAGATTTCAGCACGATAATCCGTGCCATTGTTGCGTGGAGATTTCAATAACCCACATGAAAACTGCTCCTGGAGACCACACACGAATGCAGAAAGAAGCTGAATGGCAACTGTAGCTCCAGGGAGCATCTTCTAATAGACCTTTAAAAATGTATTAGATTCTTATCTTCTGTGGTGCCTCAGCAACAGTGGAAGTCACAAGAGATGTTTGTGCCAGCAGCCCAGAGACTTAAATATACTGAAGTCAGGTTTTAAGGAAACAAGCTTCTCTGTAAAGCTCTGCTAGAAGTAATGAGCCTGTTCTGCTGATTTCAATGCAACTTCTAGAGTCCTTCTCATGCTGAGGGAACAATATCAATTTTAGTTACGGGGGGGGGAAGGTGCAGTTAATTCATACAGGTATTTGAAATATTACATAGGCACATACTATGGCTGCTTGTATCAAGCACCCAGACTTGAGGAAAATCTGGCAGAATGTGGCATGTGCATAAGGTCTCTGAAGACAGACTGTTGCATCTGCTTTGTGACCTCTGTGCATCTGGTCAGGGAACAAATGGTATGGATATAGGTCCACCCGGGGAGGAGATCAGATGTCACAAGCTGGGTTGTTTCTTCTGCCTAGGAGGGGAGTGTTAATGATAGTCTTCAGTTACATGGAGAGAAAGAAGCCACACAACATAAGGAAAAAAAAAAAACTGCTCTGTAAGTCTGTGGTAGATGGGAAGAGATGATCTAGGGTTATGTTTTAAATGGTAGAAGCTTTCTAATAAGTAAGGTTAATGAAGCACTGTGTGTAACTGTGGGTTATTATGCAACTCACATCATTAGAGACCTTTGAAAACAGGTTGGAGTGGACTGGTACAGGTCTGGCTGATGCCGTCCTGGAGCCAAGGAACAGGGCACTCACCTCAGGCCCAAACAAACCCATTTTTCCCATGTATTTATGAGCAGTTGGTTTGGTTTGTAAGTTGTGCAAAGCACAGATTGAAAGGAATTAAAAAAAATTTCAAGAGAGCATGAAAATGCATTTTAAAATCAAAACCATGCACAATTAAACCTGCACAAGGATCTTTTCAAAGCAAGTACCCTTGTCTTGGCTCAACTCCTCCAACTTCACCATCTGGAAGTAAATCCCTGGAAGGACATAGGAAGCCCCAGCCCTGAGGGGACGCCGGAGTGCACCATGCACGCTTTCTCCGCACCACCTCTCATTTCTCCATGGCCGAGAACAGTAGCCAAAAATTAAGTTCACAATGGCATCCCAGCCCAGGTGTGGCAGAGGCATGAGAAAAATGAAGGAGGAATGCATGTAGAGGTGTAAAGGCTGTCACAGCAAGGCTGGGGAAGGGGCAGAAAGCTATGGTTTGTCATCTGGACATATGGGAGCAACAGTGAGAGGAATCCTGTGGGTCATCAACCCATCTCTTTGCATCACTCCCGCTCTCCTCTTGGCATGACCTTCACCTCCAACTTTTGGAGAAGAAATTTAAGAAGATTGCGTTTTATCCAAAATTCTGTTTTCCATCAGAACTAGGAGACCAAAAGGATTTACTATTTGAAGTTCAAAGGATAATGGAAACCAGAGCCGTGTGAGCAGGCTTTCTGAGGATGCTGCAGTTCACAATCTTTTACTCTCTTCTATCAGTCCTTCCACCCACATGCCAAACAATTTTTGTTCCTATTTTCTAATGTTACCGTCCCAGCATGATGAAACCCTACAGTCTTTAGCTTGCCAGTAGTTTTTCCTTTGGGCCCTCCCTTCCTTTTTTTACAGTTTGGGGTGAAGAGAGCCAAGAGAATCTCTTCCACTGTTTCTGGTTCTCAAGGAGGATGTACTACTTAGTAGCAAATTACTTAACTCTGCCGACAGCTGTGATGAAATCATCATGGATAACCGACCTTTGACTGGTGTCAGGAAGTCATCAACCCAAGAAATCCGTGCCATATCCAGGTCTGAAGCCAGATGGACACAGATCACAGAAAGTGAAGATAATGATGACACTGACCTCTTGGTAACCTTCCCTAAAAGGCAGGTTGATCCTACCAAGTGTGTCTTGAAGCAGGGTTCAGCCACCGAGGCTTGCTTTTTCTGGCGTGCTCGAGCAGAGGCATGCTGCACTGCAGAGCTCGCTCCGAACAGCCCCGGCAGTTCGTTAGCTATTGCTCTTGGGTAGCTGGTTTTAATCAGCAGCCAGTATCATCATTGCCATTTGACACATGATGTAGCTGTGGTACTGAGAGGAAAATCATCCCCCAAATTAGACCGTTTCTCCAGAAATCAAAACCAAGTCTGAGCACCAGTTGTGTACCTGGTAACGCCACCCGCCCTACCTTGGCACTCTTGGCTCAACAGGCCTAACCTAGCATGGTAACTGGCTGAGATGAAGAAAAAACAGAGACTTGGTTCTATCTTCCTACCCCAACACATTTCACACTATTGAATCCACGGGCACTGGTGAATTGCGCGAATGATGCCCTGCGTGGGTCACAATTTGGAACAGTTTTGCTGGTCCAGACTCCACAGGCACACAAGAAAAGTTTCTCATTACACCCAGGCATAGAAGCATCTCACTCGGCGCACTAAACTTATTTGAGCAACCCCAGCATTTTAAGACTGTAACTCCCATCCCTGCAGCCTTCCTATTACAATTATCAACTGCAATGACTCTCAAAACCAGCAAAGGCAAAAGGATGTTTTAGTTCAGCTTCCATGTATTTGTGAAATATGTGTAATAACCAGGGTGGTGCTCAAGAAATTGAGTAATACTGGTGTTAGAGCATGTCGGCGTACCAACACCCAAGGTGATGTCAAAGAGGCCAAACTTAGGAAATAAAATAGCCCTGTGTGATGGCCTGAAAGTATAAACCACCTGGATCCACCACCACCTGGATCCACCATACTCCAAACCTAAACCACAGAAGGGAGCTAACAACCAGCAAGAATAAGTGTAGGTGACAACCTGGTCTTGAAATCTTTTGGTTGCTGCAGCAGGAAGGTCCTTTTGTCTCTTAAATCCAACCTGATTCTAAAGTTCAACATTTTGGGAAATATTTCTAAGCTAGTCATACTATGGTGGCATTACAACCTGAAAAGCTGTGTTCTTCTGTTATAAGTGCTACGTGGTAAAGTTAGATGAGAAGTTTGTATGGGACATAAATCACAAAAAAATAGGAACTGGAGAGCTGTGTCATGGAACATTATAATTCCTATTTACTCATGTTTTATATTCCTGAACTTATTTCCTTCACATAATTGTTTTTTTCCACCCATACTGGAGAGGCATTTAATTTTCTCTCCTCTGTATTTTATGCAATTGTTAAAATAGTGCAGTTTTTCATGCCTGGGTAGATATTATGCAGTATCCAGTCTTGGTGGTGGTTATACAATGTAGTGAGGGGGAAATCACTGCAGACCAGTTTAGCTTTACTCCCTTACCCTCTGTATGAAGGTCAAAAAGGCAAACTGATTCAAGGGCTTTTGCAATTAGATATGAAATGCAAAAACTGGCGTCAATAAATTGAGGTAGGGTTAGCACTAGTTGATTTTAAAATGCATGAATTATGAGACTTCTGGCTCAGATAAGATTTAATGAATTATTAATCTTCATATTTCACAAATCCCACGCTCTTCATTCCCTTATGTCTGCTTACACCTATATTCGCTAGTCACCATTTCCCATGTAAATGAAAGATAAATTAGCTATAAATTAGGTAATAAGTTTTAGCCACCTCCTAGTTTCTTTTTAGTTTGACACAGATTATTCGTAGATCCAAATGCCAGAGAAGACAATTACATTAATGCAGTATTACCTCGTGCAGAATACGATCACAGAGTCTCATCCAGGAGTTTCTAGATTAACCCCTTAACTGCTATTTAAAGCTAGAAGGAGAATGTCATACGTATATTGTAGAAATAGCTTTAACTTCAAAACTTGGAGGGACACAGAAGGCATGACATCCTTATGCAAGTTTTTTTTTCTGAAGCGTTGCTAATGCCCTGAGTAAATATACTATCCAGATGAAGAGACAGCTGAATGCAGTGCAAAAGGACCCCATTGTAAGCCACAGAGCCCAGCTAACAACAGAGTGCCCTTGTCCTCCCGAGGCCTCCTTTACATCTGCCTCGAAGTTTCACCGTGCTTTCCCCAGCCACCAGGCTTGCAGCAGGGCAGCGGTGATGCTGGCAGGGAGCAGAGCAGATCCTTAGGGCATGTTGTGGGGTGCAGAGCCTCAGTTCACCTTGGGCATGAATGCAATCACGACTATAAATCACGGTGCTGAGCATCGTTGTAACTGCTTGAACGTCTTGTGCTGAAGTTAAAGAGAAAACTTTGACACAGAGTTCATCAGAAACGATTTCACAGACATACAAGTCCAGAAGATTTAAGGTTTTAGTGCAGAAATGAGCTTTCTGAAAATGCCAGGTATGAGGGTCTTTACTTAGAAATAACTCCACTCGTGCCTTTCCTCAAATTTTCCTTCGTCTTGAAATAGAAAAAAAAAAACCAAAACACCGAAACAACAAAACCCAAAACCAAACACTCTTCACTTCAGAAGCTTTTTCGCTGGTTGAAGTTCAGGATTTAGACCTCTTTGCCAGCAGCATAAGCTTCAGAGGAGAGAAGCAACTGCACGACAGCAGACAATAATATGTAGCAAATGAAGCCAGCAGTGAAGCCAGCTACTGTACCCAGGCGTTAGGAGCAGGAGAGTGCAAGCAGAAAGCACAACTTACCAACCCGGGGTTTGGTAAGACATGTATGCAAATTCCCCTCCTGTCTAGAAAGCGCTACAGGGGTTTCATGTCTGAGAGCAGTTTAGACCTTTGTGTCACCTGGCAGTGGCAGAAGGGTACGGGCAGGCTGGAGGCTGTGGCAGCACTCTAGGAACAACCCAGCGAGCCATTGACAAGCTCGCAGGAATCCGACTTCTGCTTTCTTGAGTCTCATCCTGATAATCAGTCGAGCACAAGTCTGATGAGGTCATGATCTGAGGAGGGATATTTCTGCTGGGAAAAAAAACCTCTGAGGAGATATATTTTTATCCCAGCTAACCCCAGAAGAGGAAACAACCCATCTGGCATCCCACCTTTTAGTCCTTCCAGGGCAATGAGTACTCTAACATGGCATCCCCCCTCTACCTTTTCTACTGGGAACCTTGCCCAGCTTTGCAGAAGATTGTGCTCCCCTGCAGTGGGTGTTTTTGTCCATTCATTCATCTAGGCTGCTTTGCATTCGCAAACTCCCCAAATACAGGTGCTACATGAAATAAGGTATGAGTCTTTAGAACTGGCTAAAAGCAAAGAAAGATTTTCCATGAAAGAGAACTGTGTAACTAAGAGTATTTTTGTCACCACAGAAGTTTGTCTCGTTCATAACTCTCTTCCGCAGCCTCTCAGTATTCCTGTATTGATAGGTGGCAGAAATATGCCAAAGTTGTCCATAAAACAAAACAACCCAAAATCTCAAACTGCCCTTCAGTACCTGGTTTCCAATTTGTGCCCCATATGCAGCAAGAAGTACAGGTACATGCACTGCCTGCGTCTGGGGAAGTCCAGCGGCGGCAGGCTGCATTATCGGTGGGATGAGCTGCTGGTCCGTTGGCACAGCAGTGTGCTAGATTTAAGTCACGCATCGTGGCATCCTCAAAGAGGCCAGTCATAATTATGATGGATTAGACTGCAGAGTCGGTCCTAGATGCAGTAATTGTTTCACAGATGCTGCTGATGTGACTTGAATTTCGAATCAGTTATAGCTGAAGAAAAATACGTGGAGCTTGTAAATGGTCTGGATAAAATACATTTATGGGAAAGAAAAAAGGCTATCTGGTGCCTTAGGGAAAGGCAGGTGTACTCTGAGAGGCAGACAGTTCACCCACAACTATTGTAAAGAAGAGCACAGAAACTTTGTAAGGCACAGACAGGTCTGCTTAACAATAGTATCAAGAGTATCTTTGTGGTGTCCCAGTTAAAACCAGTAATAAAGGTATCACCGCCATTTGCCTTTTGCCAGTTTTAAATTACAAGTAATTGTTGTGATTTGTAGCCGCTTGAGCAAGATTTGTAGTCGGGTGTGACTCAAGGATTGTGAATAAGGGAGCGTAGACAGAAAGAAGTATAATGCAAAGTCAACACAATCCTAGATGCATTTCAAAAAATGCAAATCTGGCACTGTTAATTGATGAATTCACTCTGTATTTTAAAGAACCAGATGATTTCTGTGTCCTTTGCAGTGCCCAGCACCAGTACCTTTTACACTGGAGGTGATCAGCATTTAGCAGAACTGGTGGTCTCATACCATGAGGTCTTTGAGAATACCAATAATAACACTAATCCATGTCACATGTTCTTGAAGATGGCATGAACCTAGGACTCTCTTCTGAAGTACAGAGGTGCTCCTTTGAGGGCTTTGCAGGGTAGGCTTAGAGAAGTTGGGCAGCCCCCACTTCTGAACAAAAAGGTGTTTTTACCCATCAGTAGGGAGTTGAGAAGAAAGATTATCTGGGAACTCTTGGAAGGAATTCAGTTGCAACCCACTGAGTCCATCAGCAGAACACAAACAGCAAAGCAGACTTTGATGGCCAGATGAAGTTTCTCACGGTTCAATTACACAGACTAAAACTTTTTATTTTTAAATAAATATTTCAGAAGCAGCTCGACGGCACTGTGTTAATTACTGTGGTGCCTTTTATTTCATTTCATACTTGCAAAATACATCAGCCTACACACTCATGTCTGAATTGTCGTTCAGCTGCAATTTCTAGGTATGAAAGGTGTGAAGGTGAAGAATTGTTTCCAAATTAGGCTGGCATTTTATTTTTGAGACTCTCTGGGAGCATCATTCTGCTGCCTGGCCTCAAATGACGCATCAGAGGAATCCTTTTCACATGGCTTTCTGTTAAGCATGGAATATCACCTCCCTGGGAATGCTGCAGAGGCTTGTGTATTGTGGTACTTCAAAACTAGATTGGGAAATACACTGAAATATATCAAGAAGAGAAGAAGCCTACTCCGCCTTGTCAAAAAAGAAACAGGAAAAATGGACAAATCTTCTTTTCCATCTCCCTATTCTTAGCCTTCCCTTCAAAAACCTCTTTTTTTTTTTAAGTACTTTAACTTGCAGAGAGAAATTCTCTCCTTCTGTAATACAGAACATCAATTGAGTACAGAAGAAAAAAAAGAAAAAAAAAATCTTCATGAGGTCAAAAGTAAATCTAAGACCAAGTTTGGGATAAGGAGGAAGTAGATACAAGTCATCATGTAGATGCTTCCCAGTCAAGATCTAGGTTTGAATTTTCGTTGATACTGAAATCAGAGCTGCAAGCAGAGAGGATTCCACTCAATGTGATTCATCTCATTAATTAATATTACTGTTAAGAGCACTTTAGGATCATATTACTCCGCTAAGGCTATACTGCACTGAAAACTGTATAAATTAGATGTTCCTTAGCATCTAAGAAAAAAATTAAAATAGTGTAGGATAAATACATAAGCAGAGCAACTGTGATGAGAGAACTTTTCCAGCATAGTAGCTCTTCCTATGTGGTGGCAGTTGCAGCCACGTGTAGCACTTCTGCTGACTTTGCAGCCCAACCAGAGATGACCTGGTAATGGAGAACCTTTCAGGTTCCCTTTTATGCAAACTAAAAATAAAAGCTTCAGGACAAAACCATGCGTGAGTCCAAACTGTCTCTGTGCAGCCTCACATCTGTAAGACCCTCTGTCAGTGTGTCTTCTGTCATTCGTGACTGAGAACTCAAAAGCCAACAAAGAATAAATTACAAGCAGAGTCAAACAAGGGCTTTATCTGTGTTAACTGGGATTGTGAACCCTGGGAAGATCCATGTGAACAGGCTTAGCTTGTCATTACGTGGGATTTCTTCACTACACATCATCAGGACTTGTATCCAATGTAGAACTTAGTTTTACAAATAAAACATAAAGAGTATATAAGAAAAGGGGATTTTTCCATCCAAACAAAGAAGAATAAAATCGTAGCTTCATAACTGTGGGGCTCAGTTCAAAACCCAAATGCATAGTTTAAGCTGTGTTTGATATCTATATGGAAATTTTACAGGATATTAATACCTGAAAAAAAAAAAACAAAAAAAACCACTTCCATAAAACCTTTCAAAAATCTCTTGATTTGACAACATTACCAAAAAGCTGATGAACTGTAAGAGTTCCTATGGACAGCAACAAAGGGTGGCTTGGTCTCACATGTGTACCGTGCCACTTGCCTGGTCTTTAGGAATGCCAGTTTTAAAAGGCCTTGTCAGGCAGCTGAAGACAGGAAAAAAGGGGTTTTCCCCTCTAATTGGCAAGCTTGGTGGCAATAATCCTTCAAGTCACAGAGAAGAGGTTTGACACACTTAATCAAATAACAGGATTAGCACCAAGTCTGGGAACCATGGTTTCGGCATGACTTTCTGCCTTACCAAGGGGAAAAAGTGTCAGCGGAGGAGTATCTGCAAATAATTTGAGAGCAGAGAATATTTTTTGCACAATTAGGAGATTTATTTTTTTTTTTTGTAAAATACCTACTTGTGCATTAAATGGGGATAGGGAGCCACTCTCTTTGCTCTCTCTTCATCTTGAAGAAGCAACCTTCAAGGAAAAGGGAGTCAGAGGGCTGCAAAAAGCGATCATATAGTGAAACACTCCTCCGGTGCGCCTGCGAGCTCCCGTTACCCCTGGGACCTGGTCGGGGGGGTGGGTGCTTAAATGCTGTGGGAATTGTTGGTAGTTGGCTGTCCGTCAATGAAAACTAAATTTAACTTAGATTTGCTTGTCTGTCTTTTCTCTTTCAGATACATTCAGAGGGTAGCCTTGTGGATGGCCCCGGAGCAGGCCAGATGGAACAGGACAGAACCAACCATGTTGACGGCAATAGATTGAGTCCATTTTTAATACCGCAATCTTCTCACGTTTGCCAGGCAGAGCCTTCTGTGGTGAAGCTACAGAATGGAAGTCCAGCAACAGAGAGGCCTGAAGTTGAAGTAAATGGAGACCACAAGCAGCTATTCACTAAAAGCAACTATGGAGTGCCCCACCTGAAGGGAAGTCCAAACAATTGCGTTAGCCCCGACCTTTTACAGGAAAAGAAAGTATACTCCACATATATGCAAAATGGTGGGATAAAACGCACGTTTAGTGAGCCCTCTCTGTATGGACTTCCTGAGAGCAAGAAAGTGAAACATGACAAAGAGGTAAACGGAGAACAAGCTGAGCCAGAAGATAATAATGGAAACACGAGCGTCTCTGATCGTTACAGTGAGAAGAAACCCGAGAGTTTTACAGGACAAGAAAATGAAGCTTCAGATTTGATACAGTCTACAAGGTGCAACAGTGGTGGTTCAGAAAACCCTCATGACCTTCTGATTCAGGATGAGCAGGAGCCGGAAGATATTCATTGCCACAACAGGGACATTGTCTTACTACTTAAGAACAAGGCGGTGCCAATGCCTAATGGTGCTACAGTTTCTGCCTCCTCCATGGAAAGCATGCATGGTGAAATCCTGGAGAAAACACTGTCTCAATATTATCCAGAACATGTTTCCATAGCGATGCAGAAGAACACATCTCATATCAATGCCATTACCAGTCAGGCTACTAATGAGTTGTCCTGCGAGACAACGCATTCATCCCATACCTCAGGGCAGATCACTTCCCCACAGACCTCAAACTCTGAGCTGCCTCAAGTGCCAGCTGTAGTGGTTACTAAGGTCTGCAATGCAGAAGACTCCAGTAAACCACCCGTATTGCCAGGTAGCTGTTCGCTTCAGAAACCAGAGCTACAGCTACAGCAGCAGATTCCAGGCTATGATCCACACCAGTTAACCATAGGAAACAGTACTGTTCGTGGAAGCGTAGGGCAGGTTCCCAACCGAGACCTCACTCTAAGTTCCAGCAGTAACCTGCAAGCTCAGAGCACCGCTCTGGAAAGGTTTTCTGAGCAAGCAGAAAAAAATGGTGCTTTCTTTAAACAGAACTCAACGTTTCACAAAGATTCCTCCGCTCCTCCTGCTCCAGAAATGAACAGCGCGCTGTCGGTTGCGGTGCAAGAAGGACACCATTCCTACGACAACACGTGCGACGAAACTCTTCCTGGGGAGATAAAGAACGAAGGGCAACAGCAGGGGCCAATGTCAGAGAGTCCCGGCCTCGGCCAGCAACAGCTTCACCCTCAGCAGAGGCTTCCGCAGCAGGCACAAGCGTCACAACCAGATGCCAGTGAAAGCGCCCCGCGAGCTGCTGCAGCCGCCCCAGTTCAGCAGCACCCAGAAGAAACGCCACCAGCAACAGAACCTCCCCCCAAAAGCCTGCAGGCGTGCGGAAGCGAGGGCGAGTTCCAGCAGCACTACCGGCGTCTCCCAGGGCAGAGAGAACCCGAGATTCCTTCCGACAAACAAAAGGACCAAGCGAAAGAGCCTGTGCAGCAGGCTCAACGGTATTCGAAACCAGCCTGGATAGAACTGGTTTCCACCCAGTTCCGCCAGGGAGAGCCTCCCCAAAAGCCCAGCGAAGCATTACTGCGCTCAATTCTTCAGTTCCAGGCACGCACAGCCGAAACAGCCTATACAAAACAGTATGCTGGAAGTCCTGATGCATTAAAGGGGCTTTCAGGGCAGCCCCAGAGCCAGAAGGTAATGCAACAGGAACAAATCCCTCCACTGTACCAAAGCGAGACCTCCCAGCTGCAGCCGCGTCCCACAGCTGACCAGCAGCTGCCGTTCCAGAAACACTCGCCGCAGCCACAGCTCACAAAGATGGATTCCCTGCTCAAGTCCCAAGTGCAGCAACACCCTCCGCAGCAGCTCCTCTTCCAGCAAAGACCAGAACAAGCAGCCAAACAGCCCGTGGAGGCCCCGCTGAAACAGCAGCACTTGAATCCCCAGCCAGGGGAAAACGAGCAATTCCTGCATTCACACATTCTGCAGCAGATGCTTCAAAAACAGGTGCAGCAGGTGCCACTGCCACGTGGTCCGCAGCTAACCCCAAACCAGCAGCAGGCTCTGCACATGAAAAATAAAGACCTGCCCCAAACCGTTTCCCACTCCCAAAGCAGTGCTGAGCAGCCCCTAGACAGGACACCCTTCAGCCAGCTGAAAGCAGACGAATGTTTCCATGCCGGGAGTAAATACCTGAAGTCGGCTGCGGCGTTCCCGCTGCACAGCCCTCAGCCGGGCCTGGAGCAGGTGCAGGGTGTGAACAGCAAAGCTCCCCTTTACGCTCAGAAAGCCAGCGCTGGTCTGCAGCACCCCTGCCCCAACAATACGCGCTTCGTCGCCGAGAAGGAGGAGAACGCCGCAAATGCCGAACGCTTTGGAGCCAGCAGAATGCAGGACTTGCAACATGTGCAGTATTTTTCAAACAACTTGACCGCAAAGCAAGATGTGAATCACTGTTTTCAAGAACAAGAGCGACAGACACAAGCAGCTCCGGTTAGACAGCTGCCACCGCTCCGGCAAACACCATGCTATGGCGGTGGCCTGAACCAAGACCTCCCCAGCCAACAAGCCACGCAGACTCCCCAGCGGTACGTACCACACGGCCAGCAAACTGCCCCACACTCACAAGACCAGAGAAGCTGTCATTTGCAGACCCAAACCCCTAAGGATTTTCAAAAGCATGCTGCTCTAAGGTGGCATCTCTTGCAAAAACAGGAGCAACAAGCATACCAGCAACCCAAACCTGAGATTGGCCCCAGTGCAGTGCGCAAGCCTATAAAAATTGAGGCTGGCACCAAGTCTAATGTCTGCATGCGTCCATCAGCTGGACAGATGGAACACAAAACGTGGAAAAAAACAATTAAACAAGAGAATCAGCACTTTAGCTGCGAGAACATGCAACAAAAGAGCATCATTGAGACAATGGAACAGCAGCTAAAACAGATACAGGTCAAATCACTGTTTGATCACAAGACTTTTACTATCAAATCACCAAAACACGTGAAGGTTGAAACAGCAGGCCCTATTACCATCCTGTCAAGAAATACCAGTGCTGCAGAGTTTGACACTCAGACCCCAACCTTAGATCAACAAGCAAACTTGTCTGCTGAGAAAACCCCGACCAAAAGAACAGCTGGAACTGTTCTCAATAATTTTTTAGACTCACCTTCTAAGTTATTGGATACTCCCGTAAAAAATTTATTGGACACGCCTGCCAAAACCCAGTATGATTTCCCATCTTGCAGCTGTGTTGGTAAGTGCTGAGATGTACTAAAACCATACTAGTTCACAGGAAGGAAATGAGCCTTCAAGTTGGGATCACGGGGTTAGTCAAAGTTTTTGTTGGAAGCTTTTTGGGATTGGATTTTTTTAGAATGGTAATTAGCAAAGACTTCTGCAATTGCAGTTTTCTACACTGATGCTTACTCCACTTATCCAACCCTACACACAGACCCTTTCTCAGTATTTCATGAAACAATTACCCGTTTCCTTTTTCAGTCAGAATGCTTATGGCCAGTAATGTATCCCCTCACATTCATTCTCTTTGAGCAGCAGACATGTGATGACAACATGTTGATAAAAAGCAGGTCATAACTTCATAATCTCATTTATTTGTCAAGGTTCAATGTAGCATTTGTAAAATATATGCTGGGTCCAAAACTTGAGATCCTTATGCCATTTTTTGCTCTAACAGTGAAATTGCTTAAGTTTCCCTCAGTAAAGCCTAAGCAAAGAAGAGATGACAGATTATTCCTCATTTGTTGCAAGAGTTTGTGTTCCCTTTCACACATTTGTCTCCTGCAAGGCTAAAGAGATCAGCAGTTTCTTAGAGAAGCTACTCAGGCAGTGCCAAAAAAGCAGTGAGGAGGACCCTCAGTATTTCTTCACAGCATACCTGGTCTCCAGAAGCTGGAAGAAAGGAGCAGAAGGAGCAATGTAGATAGGCATGGCCCTGCAGCCTGAGCCCGAGCTTCCATACACCACTGACGCTGCACATAGCCAGGTCTAACAGGACTTTCAGACTCCACTGGATAAACTATTCAGGCTGAGACAAAAGGTTCAGCACTAAAAATAGAAAAAACAAAAATAAAATTAAAAAAAATCCTTGTTATAGTTTCATACTGTATTTGTACCAACTATAAAAGAGGGAAGTTGAACCAGTTCTCCTCCAAAACTGCAAAATGGACCTTTTTGCCTTTTCAAACGCTTGGGGCTGTGTCCCATAGATGATGGCATGGCAACAAAAAGAGGGGGTAGTGCTCCCAGGAAGAAAAACTGGAAGCCAGTTCCTTGCTGTTCCTTTTTGTTTTATAAGAATGAACCTACAAAATGTAGGGTTTTTTAAACACTGAATTTACTTGGGTTTTTTTCTTGAGACTCTTTAATGTAGTTGGCACAAGTTTTTTTGGCAGTCACTTCATTATTCTCACTACTTTTTTAGCCAGTACTGCAACCACTAACTAAGAAAAAGAGCTTATTCTTCACTTGCATTCAATTCTTCAGTTGTAGTCCTCTAGGAAATAAAGGAACATGAAACTTAGTTTCTGTCCTTTTTGAAGAACCCAGTGCCACAGCGTAATCAATAGGGTCTGTTGCTGCTTCCTACCAGTCCTTGTCCTTACAAGATTAAATGAAGCCATTCCCACATGGACAGGTTCAGGTTTATAGCATGCCCTCTTCGTGCCCGTGGAGCCTGTACATTAAGGGCAGCGTCACCTCATTCAGCCCTTGGAGTTACCGTGGCAAAAAGTGTGAATTCAACCCTCAGACAAGTCAGCACAGCTCCACCATCCCCTCCTGAACCCAAGCAGAGCCTGGCCCTTGCTTGCTCACTGCTGGAGCCTTTCTCCTGATGGATGTGAATGATGACATGGGCCTAGCTACACACAGAAAACAGGCCACATTCTTAGCATACAAGCATTTTGACTAAGCCTTGTGCAGGATTTCTTTCAGCAAACTTGATTTTTTCATTTAATATTTATGTGGGTAGCAGAGATTCTCTGTGTAACCTTACTGGCCAATTTCTCAAGCTGTAGGTTCCTACACTGTAACACGTCTGCTGAAAAACAAGTACTGTACAGCTCACTAATGTCAATATCTACCATCATTATCCCATTTATCCTCCTTCCTAGGTACTGGGAGAGGAGGAAGTGGGAGAAGGAGAAACAATTGTTCAGTGATAACAGGAAAATGCCTTTCAAATTTCAGTATAGAGCCCAAGATGTGAAACAGCTGTTTGTGCTGGTAAAGGGAGGCACAACGGTCCATATTGTGGCTATTTGCAGAATTAGCCCCATGCTTTGCATGTTTTGTATAAATTGCATGGGCATACTTTAGACATGTGTGTTTGAAAACTCTGACCCCAGGCCCATGCAGCAGTATTCTAATGAGCTAGATGTAAACTTTGGAATGTGACTTTTTACATTACAGAATTAAGCTTCTAAGTAATAACCTTTATTTTGTTTTAAACAGAGCAAATTATTGAAAAAGATGAAGGTCCTTTCTATACCCATCTAGGAGCCGGTCCTAATGTGGCAGCTATTAGAGAAATCATGGAAGAAAGGTAATTAGTGCAAAGGCACAGGGCAGATCAACGTTTATCCTTTTGTGGATGTCAGAATTTTTCCAGCTTCTGCACATAAAGAAATAAACAATTGCAAATGGAGTAATTACTTGTAGGCTTAGCTACCCCAGTGTTGCCAACATCACGCACTGTGCTATTCACCAGAGAGTCACAATATTTGACAGGGCTAATAGTCTGCTGGCTGGCACAGGCTGCACACTTGGAGACAGATGCCAGAAAACCCAAGCAGGAACAAGCACTCGCCAGCCTGCCAAGCAGGACGGTTGGCAATGGCTGCGAAAGCGGGCACGGACCTGGTGTTCCCTCTGGGCAGGAGAATGCCAAGGTGGAAGGAAGATTAAGTGCAGAATACCAAACTCCAAAATTAGCTCCCCCTCGACAAATCACTAAGTATGTAGCACAGCCTTAAAGGGCTAAATCTAACTTGGTCACGTCCAGAGGAGTGGTACAATGTTGTTGGATAGGATTTCATCCCAAGAATTGATAGGCAGTTTTGTGAAAAAATATCCCCCTTCCTTGGAGTATTGCACAGAACCAGCCTTATCTTCATTGTGGACAACCCCCATATTGTGTTGCATCAAAGCCAACCAAACCAGAAATTTTGAATAGCACAGAATGGATGCATGATCTGTGCTATTTAAAAGTATGTATAAACGCAAAACCCACCAGCCTAAGGTACTTAAATTAAAAACTGTCACAAAAGTGACAGTTCTGCACTGTGAACTCTGCATTACTTGGAGCTTTCCGTGTGCATAGGCATTAATGGACAGATTTTGAGGGGTATCTGGGAATTCAGTTCACCTTTGAACAAATAAACAAACAAAAAGCTCCCCAGGAAGTTGGAGACAGATGAGAATTTAATTTGTTGATACCTTCAAAATCTGGACTCCAGAACTTCAAAGAAGCTCTAGCCCATCGCAGAAGCAAGAGCAAATGGGTATTCCTGCAGTGCTGTGCCTGAACTAAGGAGCAACGTTTCTCAGCAAGGTCTGTTAGCTTGTGCTCCTCACTGCATGACCTTGGGCCGCTTGGGGTGTATTAAACCCCTCAAATTACCTCCAAGTCCTAAGGTCCGTTCTCTTTCCCAGAACTTCCTTCCCCCTTTCTCCTGCGCAGGGCTTGCCCAATATTTGTTTTCAGCTTTGTGAGCATCTCGAATGCATGTAAGCTGCATAAATCAGCTTCTTCCTGTGAAGGGGGAGTGAACACTGACCCTCCTGAGAAGCTCCTTAGAATTTATCTCCAGGGGCTCTCATTCACTGGTTAATTCTTCAGTATCTACAAATAATAAATAAAAGAGGAAAGTCATTCATGTCATTATTTCAATTACTAGAGAGGAAACTTTTTAAATTTCTTTATTTTGGAATGTAATTTTTCATCCTTAATATTGACCTCACTTCCCTCCCCCCCACAATTTAATTTCATTTTACGTTGGCAGAAGGAAGTCCTGGGAGATTATAGATAACATGCATCTACTCAGCCAGGTTCAGAGTGTGGCAGCAGCCACTTGAATGATGGCTCATGTTCAACTGCTCATAGGATATGAACTGTGTAATTCTCTGACTGAAGAACTCCAGAACTCATCCTCATTAATTTTGTGTCCCTAAGTAAAAAAATCGTTTAACTAGAAAGATACTCTCAAGCACATATGTGCAGTTGGTGACACTCATCACAACTGAAGCACTTTTAAACTGCCTTCCCATGAATATGGATTAACTTTTAAGGTATCAGCACTGCCTAACGAAACAGGATTTGGATTTAGAGTTGCAGTTAATAGTTTAGCTACACCAGAACAAATTTCTTGCAGAATCCATGGCGGATACATACATTTTACCTCTTCCTTCTCCCAAACCCTACTTAGTGCTCAGTGAGTTTTGCTTTGGTTTTAAAGCCAGACAGCTTTGGTCTGAAAGCAAGCGTGACAAATATCAGGCACAAATTCCTTTGTGACAGTTGAAAAGGTTCGAGACACAGTCCGTTTCATTTCCAGTGTGTAATGTACAACATCTTTCTATAGTGGCACCCACACAGTTATCCTGTAATCCCGATCAGCAAATTGATAGAAAATATTAAGATTTAAAATTGGTTTTTTTAATGTGGTTGACTAAAGAAACAAATGTGTACTAACATCCAGGCCTAAGTAGGAAAAAGTGACCTAACTGTTGCCTGCAGAACACATGTAGTACAACTTGATTTTATTTGTATAATTTCCTGAGACATTGAAATTTCACAATGAGATCACATCTAAAAATAAGCGTTTTTCATTTCCTGTACAGGACAGAAGTTTAAATACAGATATTTGCTCTTAAGTACGTCACCAAGATTTTAGTGCAAAAACAAGAGGGATGAAAGGTCAAAAGTTCTCAAGGCACCATTAAATGGCTGCATAACAGGAAGGAACTATCTTGATTTCTCTATAGGTGACAGGCAAATAACAAGGAGATTGTTTAGTCCCCATACTAGGCTATTGAAAAAGAAAAAAGGTAACGGGACTGTCAGAATTCAGGAACTGGTGATGGGAATGCAATTTGGCTCATGCTCAACATGCAGCCGGCACAACACGGGAGCTGGGTCTGTAACGTTACAGACACCGAGGTGTCTAGCAGAGCCTCACCTGAGCCCAGGTGTGCTTCAGGGCTCAGTAGATGGGCACCCCCCAGCTGCAGCACTCCAGGGAGACCTCTGGCCACAGAACATGCCTGGAAATGGCTTAACAGGTCTGAGGCTTTTTAGTGATTCAAGATTTGCTCCACTTAGCACTTACCATGTTATTTCTACCTGGTCCGTCAAAGGACGAGGGAAGTGAATCCCATTTGCTCTGGGCAGCAGCTCTGCTGGCATGTGGGGCTAGATTCTGCCTCGATGGCATCATCACCCTGGTGAAATGCTTCAGCAAGAGCTGAGCTTTCCCTCCTCAGGCACAGAACAACACACACTAATAGAATTGTTTGAGGGCACCTTGTGATCCTAATTCAGTATAGAAGTCAGGCAGCAGCAAATAAATAACCATTTATGAGAGGATAATATAGATATGACGCAAATTAATTATGACTTAACTGATTCACACTGTATCTAAGCCAGAAATAAGCACAAAAAATTAGTAGAGTGACTACTGCATGCCAGCTGTTCCATGACAACTTAAGTATATACATTTCAGAGAAAGAGTTTTAATTTTAACCTAGAAATTAAAGAAAAAAATTAAAATTCCTCCCCAAAATAAAGAGGCTTCAAGTCCACTTTTCAAAATGTCATCTGTAACAAAATTCTGTACAGAAACAGTTAAAAGGTTTAGGAATATTAATGTGATATCAATAATTTTCACTCATCTGTGATGCATTAAATACATTTGCCTCTCAATACATCAGTGTACCACTATAGTAAAATCAGCAAAATAAACCACATTGTGCATCCCTCCCTGTAATTCATAGTGTTTATTTTTTAAGATAAGACTGGGAAATGTGCTCCATCTTTTCACTGTTCACACAGAACCAAATTAATCTACTTACTTATTGTACGTATTTTTGTTTGTTTAAGATTTGGACAGAAGGGTAAAGCTATAAGGATTGAGAGGGTTGTCTACACTGGGAAAGAAGGCAAAAGTTCTCAAGGATGTCCAATTGCTAAATGGGTAAGTGATGTACACAAACGACAAATCTAATCTATTTCAGTATGATGGTTCATGTAAGCAGACAGGATTGACATGTTCTTCTGTTAGTTGACACTATGAAAGTTAAAATAGTTCAACAGCAGCGGAACCACAGGATGCCTGCAGCCTGCTCCCACCCCATCTCTCACACTCCATTTACTTCTTGCATGGAGAACAGCAAGAATAAAATTTGGCTTAAAGCTATGAAAACATGAGAAGAAAGGAAGGAAGTTTCACTTTGATTCAATATTCACACCAGACATTCTCATTGCTGTTTAACTTCAGTTCACAATTCAGTCCAGTAAATGCACCACTGTGATGTTTTTAAAATGCACTCCCAGTTTGAGAGAGGCATTGGGACACCCTCTTAGGAAACACTGTTATACTTCAGGAGGTATTACCAAGTGGTTTGGGTAGGCTGAGGAAAAACAGGATGAAGCGAAACTGATAGGTGATTATAGATTTTTGCATGTCAGACTGCACCTTTCCTCCCCCTCCTCCTCCTCCTCACCCCACCCCTCCCCCCCCCCCCCCCCCCCCCAATACCCATATAGCACAAGCACTGAGAAGTAAGGACCCACTTTTATTTGAACAACAACTACTGCTTTCCTCTCATCACTGTAATGTTTGTATGTAGTTAAGGACAGGTCACAAAACTGAGTGGCTGATTACAGGTTTAGCTGTGTAAGTTTGAGAGGAAAGAGCTCCCAGGGCCAGTTATTTAGTCCCTTCCTTAGCTGCTTGCTTTTCCCCCTGTGGCTCCTGCCCTAAGCTCAGTGTCCACCTGCACAGGGCTCTGTGCAGGATGGCATCTCACCGCTCACTTCCTCTGCTCACTAACTGAACTGT
>NW_008602798.1:254-562 GCF_000691845.1 Merops nubicus | reverse complement strand
TGAATCAGAGCGCGGGTGATACCTTTACAGAGCTCTTTTTCACCACCGTGGCCTTCCGTGCCATCAGTCAAGCTTCATTAAACTGGGTTACCCTGGCCCTTATGGCTAAATGAGAAAACTGGACTGAGGTGCCAGTGGCAGAGAGGAAGACAAGAAGCGGAAGCAGCAGCGTCCCCACCCGCGTGCTGGTGCCGAGGTTTCCTCTCCTCCTGTCCTGCACGTTCAGAAACGCATCGTTTGTGTTGGGGCTCTGGGGGTGTGTGTTGCTGTGCATGCAGGTAGTCCGCAGAAGCAGTCGGGAGGAAAAA
>NW_008602798.1:0-209 GCF_000691845.1 Merops nubicus | reverse complement strand
TCCTCGGCGTCGGCCGCGAGCGGGCGGGCCCCCCGTGCGAGCCGGCCGTGATCGTCATCCTCATCCTGGTCTGGGAGGGAATCCCCACGAGCCTGGCTGACAGGCTCTACTCGGAGCTCACCGACACGCTGAGGAAGTACGGCACGCTCACCAACCGGCGCTGCGCCCTGAACGAAGAGTAAGTGCCGCAGCGGGAGCGCTCGCCAGGC
>NW_008602797.1:1618-1861 GCF_000691845.1 Merops nubicus | reverse complement strand
CAGAGCCACGCCGGTGGCAGAAACAAGAGGGGCTTTGCAAGAGGTGGCCCTTGGGTAGAGGGGTGAGCATTCCATGGTGTGAGCACTGCTTTGGCAGGATGCTCTGGTGGGGTCACCTTGGCAGGATGCTCTGGTGGCACCCCCTTGGCAGGACGTGCTGTAGTGGCATCGTTTTGGCAGAGTACCCCGTGGTGGCACCACCCTGGCAGGTTGTTCTGTGGTGGCACCACGTTGTCAGGCTAC
>NW_008602797.1:1176-1496 GCF_000691845.1 Merops nubicus | reverse complement strand
TCCCGTCACCCCCCAAGCCGAGGAGCGCCCGCGTCCTCCCGCTGTGTCTGAGAACGAGGAACAGAACTGAGCCCCCCCCGGCTGCTGTCCCGTGGGGATCGGTCCCTCTGGGGGCACAGCCACCCACTCGCCTGTTCCCAGGATTTTGCAGGGAAATATTTAAAATAAATGATTTTATGGAAAGGTTTTGGTGATTTTTGGTTGGTTATTTAATTTTTTTAAATTTATTTATGTTTCCTCGAAACCAAATGTTTCTAAGAAATGGTATTTATTGGTCACCTCACGCCTGGAGCACTTTATGGGAGAGGGCCCTTGGGGCT
>NW_008602797.1:643-1034 GCF_000691845.1 Merops nubicus | reverse complement strand
GCTGGGTGCCACCCCCTCTGCCCCAGGCCGGGTCCTCCTGGCTGCTCGCTGCCCTGCTTGGCAGAGCTCTGGGGTTTCTGACAGGACAACAGGCTCCTCCCTTCCCCTCCTCCCCGAGGTGCTATTCCTGTCGCCGTTCTCCAGCCCTCCCTGGTTTGCAGGTGGGTTCAAAGGCAGCGAGGCGAGGCGGGCAGAGCGGGCAGCCCGTGCCCACCCGGCTGTGCCAACACGAGGGAATCCTGCCAGCAACCCCCCCTCGGGGCTTATGTGACCCGGCTTTTGCCAGGAAAGCTTGGACCAGATGCTCCAGGAGGTCCCTTCCAACCCGGGATTCCGTGAGCCTGTGATGGTTTTGCCTGGGGTTTCCCCCTTGGTCCCGGGAGCAGCTGAA
>NW_008602797.1:0-599 GCF_000691845.1 Merops nubicus | reverse complement strand
GAGGAAACTGGATCCGGTTTGATGGAGAAGTGAATCCCCAAACACCCCTTCACAAGGTGCAAGTTTGGGGGCATTTAAAAGAAAGCGAAGTCCAGTTTTATTTTTGAAGTCTGGGGGTTTTGGGAGGGTGTCCCTGGTGTGTTTGCCCAGCTCGGGGCATCCTCCTGGGTCTCTGCATCCTCCTCCCGTGCTCAGTGACCTCTCGGTGGAAAGTGAGGCTGGGAAATGGCCCTTCCCATGGACTGAAACCCAAACGCTGCTTTCACAGAGGCCCCAAAGCTGCTGCTTCCCACAGACTGAAACCCAAACTCTGCTTTCACAGAGGCCCCGAAGCTGCTGCTTGCCCATGACCCTTCTCCCAAAGCAAACCCCCCCAGCCGAGGTGTCCTGGGGGGGTTGGAAGGTCCCGTGGGGCAGCTGGCAGCCCCCAGCCCACCCTGCTCTGCTCACCTCCTGACTTGTACATTGGAAAAAAAAAACCACAACAAAATAAGTACTGGATGTAAAACTTTAACTAATAATGTGGTTTCTTATTGTTTCTAATGGTTAATAAAAAGTTATGTCCTGCCTCCTGCCTCCTCCTCCTCCTCCATCGCCTT
>NW_008602796.1:2532-2858 GCF_000691845.1 Merops nubicus | reverse complement strand
CCGCGGCTGCATGCAGAGCCTGCGGGCCGACCTGCGGGACCTGCAGGCAGCCATCGCCGACGTCTCCTCCCGGGTCGGGGCCGTGCGCGTCCCCTCGTGGAAGTTCCCCAACAAAGCGGCCTGTGACGTGGACATGGAGGAGCTTCTGGAGCTCTACGACTACACCGAGCAGGACCCCGAGTTCACCCAGCACTCCCATGTGGTGCTGCTGGAGCTGGTGATAGACAGGTGAGAAGGCAAAGCCAGGCCCAACCACCCCTCTCCAGAGAAGCCCGTCTGGCAGAGTGGCTCCTTCCACCCACCCCGTGGAAACACGCCCAGGGCCC
>NW_008602796.1:1135-2414 GCF_000691845.1 Merops nubicus | reverse complement strand
GGGGTAAAACACTGGCTGGACAGCCAGGAACCAAGAGTGGTGGGGAATGGAGCTAAATCCAGTCACAAGTGGTGTCCCCAGGGCCCAGTACTGCAGCCTGTTCTCCTTAACATCTTCATCAATGACCTGGACAAAGGGATCAAGGCACACCTCAGTAAGTTGCAGATAACATCAAGTTGGATGGGTGTGTTGATCTGCTGGAGGGTAGGAGGCTCTACAGAGGGATCTGCCCAGGCTGGACTGGGGGGCCAAGGTCCGTGGGATGCGGTTCAACAAGGCCAAGGGCCGGGTCCTGCCCTTGGATTACAACAACCCCCTGCAGCGCTCCAGGCTGAGGGAAGGGTGGGTGGAAAGCTGCCTAATGAAGAAGGCCTCGGGGCGGGGCTGGTTGACAGCTTGCTGAACTTGAGCCAGCATGTGCCTAAGTGGCCAAGAAAGCCACCAGCGTCCTGGCTCGGATCAGCTCTACTGTGGCCAGCAGGACCAGAGCACAGATCATCCCCCTGGGGTGACAGGAGCGCCGACATCCCCCCTCCTTTGCCAAACACTCTTTGCCCAGGGCATGGTGAGGGTGGCCACCTCCTCGTGCGGGCGCTGGCCCTCTAGGCTCACAGTGCTGTTAGAGGCCAGAGGCCCTTCCCCCACTACAAAACCCCAGTTGCTCCAAGCTGTTTCATTTCTGTCCAAAAAAGGCTCCTGCTGCTGCTCCAGAGCTTCACGAGCTACACAGAAAACCTGCTGAGCAAGCGAGCTGTGCCCCCGGCACAGGCAGCAGGACCCAGCATGTCTGCAGGGCTGACAGCCAGGAGGTACTGGTCCAGCATGCTGAAGCTGGAGGCCTTCTACCAGCAGCTCCTGGCTGAGGTGAGACCTTTGGGGGCTCTGATGAGCCATGGCCTGAGCATGGGGGGGTCACGGAAACGGCCCTCACCTCACCACCTGTGATTTGAACCATGAAAAGGTCGTGGTCCTTTTTGGGGGTGCCAGAATTCAGCTGGCAGAAGCAGGAGCCAGTGCAGGAGGTGTGAGAGGAGGGGCGGGCACTGGAAGGGGAGCCAGGGAGCAGGTTTCACTACTGAGGTTTCCCATGGTGCAACCACAGCTCTGCTGGAGTGGTGGTGGCTGGAAAGCTGCCCGGCATGTTGGAGAAATTCAAATCCCCTGAGCCGCCCATCAGGGAGTGAGAAGCAAATTCATTTTGGTTGTCAGCCACGGGCTTTGGTCCATGTCCTGGCTCAGGCAACCCGAGCGTGTGGCTGCTGCCCTCCTCCACGTCAGG
>NW_008602796.1:768-1113 GCF_000691845.1 Merops nubicus | reverse complement strand
CAGGGAACTCCTTCCACGGGGGGGTCGCTGCCCCTATCCCCCCCTGCCTGTGCTGAATTCCTGTCCCCCTATTTCACATCTCTGTATCTGGGCTCTTGGGGACCATTTGCAGCCGACTGTTTGACCTGGGCCCTGGTTTTGTTCTGTGCTCTCTCCACCAGAAGAAAGCTCTCAAGAAGGAGCTCCCCCCACTGCAACTCACTCCCCAGGCTGGCAGTGGGGAGAAGCAGCTCCTGCAGGACCGTTTGCCAGACATCCTGGAGAGAACTTCCCGGGAGGCCACCTCGGCCACCTCTCGGTTCCCACCGCTGAGCGTCCGGGGGCTGGACGGTGACAGCTCGGGCA
>NW_008602796.1:337-588 GCF_000691845.1 Merops nubicus | reverse complement strand
CAAGAGCAGCCATGGCATCCCCACGGAGGCCACTGGCACGTCCCTGGCGCCCTGTGCCGCCTGTGCCGGGGCCCAGGCCGGTCTCCGGGAGGTGGGCAGAGCCATCACCAGCATCTGCCAGAGCCAGAACATCCCCTCGGCGCTCGGCAAGTTCCAGGCGGCGGAGGAGAGCAGAGGGAGAGGGACCCTCTCTGCAAGGGACGTGAGCTACTGGGCCTCGGAGCAGAGCAAGGACCTGTCCCGGATCGAGA
>NW_008602796.1:0-312 GCF_000691845.1 Merops nubicus | reverse complement strand
CAGCCCGCTGCAGGCCGAGCTGGCACGCTCGGAGAAGCAGAAGGAGGAGCTGAGGAAGCAAGTGGAGGACTTGTCCCGGTTGCTGCAGGTGGAGAGGGACAGGCAGGAGCAGTGGAGGAAGGCAGCTGAGCAGAGCCTGGATGCAAAGACCAAGGAGCACTCGGCGGCGATCGCCAGGCTGGAGAGGGACAAGCATGACCTGCAGAGAGGTACAGAGCTGTTCCCAGCATCAGCCTGGGGCTCGCTCTTGGGACCAGTCTGGTTTAATCTCTTTAACAATGATCTGAGGAGGGGATTGAGTGCACCCTCAGT
>NW_008602795.1:0-1565 GCF_000691845.1 Merops nubicus | reverse complement strand
CAGAGCAGAACCATCTCCTGCATCTGGTGCTGCAGGAGATGCTTAGCCCCGCCGGACAGGGGTTCTGAGCGCCGCCGGCGGCACGGACGGGTCCTGCCACACTACCGCGGAGCAGCGGTATGAACCTTGGACTGCTTTCTTCGGCCGTGGTCTCTGTCAACGTGTTCTCGATTTCCTTATTTATTTCTAACACGAGTTCTGTAGCAGAAGCAAGTGATGATTGATGAGCAAATGCGTTCACACACTCGTTTATCTTGTGGTGTATTGGTTTACTTGTTGTACGTACTGAAAGTAACACCCCACGTTAAAATAAGATTTGTTTTGTTCTGGTCCCCCACCTCCGGCCAAAAACAAAAGACACCGCAGCTAACACGAGGCCTGTGCAGTTGGCTGTCATGGTAGACAAAAGGAGAGTAGGTCACTGACCTGCAAATGGTTGCCTGGGGACCAGTGGTGGTGGCCTGACTACATCTTCTGTAGAGCAGCTGGTAACCTAGAGAACGGGTGGCAAGATGCCAAATCCACTACAGCTGCGGGTAGCTGGGAACAATGGTGGAGGTCAATAAGAATGAGTTGCTGGCATAGGCTGTTTGCTTCAGCTGCTGTTCCTGTCTTCTGCTGGGTACTTCTGCAACCTTTTCCAGTATTTGAGTGAAGAAGGCTAGTCTTTAAATCAGAAAAGAAATGAACCCCCTGGCTTGGATGCATCTGGCTGTTCCCTGCAGGCCTAGCCCAGTTTCTGCAGCGTTAACGATGCAGTCTCAAGAAGGGGACCTTTTATTGGGAACCCAGAGATGCCCCCAAGTAACTGTGTGTCATGTAAATACAGGGCTGTTGTAGGACACTCAGCTAATGGCAAAATGGAGCGACAGCTTGCAGCGAACACTCCCCCGAGCCCCTGCAAAGGGCTGAGGCCTTGGAAGGGAGTGCAGTCCTGTCAGCACACCTGGGAGAGAAGACAAAAGCAAGAGGTAATTCTGGTATAAGAGTGGTGCTACGTGTACTTCTGATTTACATATTTAGATCTAGATACAGCAGGTTTTTTTTTCCACATGCTTTTCTAATGTTTATTTTTCAAATGTTTTTCGAGTTCCACACTTATATCAACCAGGAACTTGCAGTTTTCCTAGCTGAACATTCATTCCCAGAACACTTAAGAGTTAACTGCCACAGAGCCATTTTTGCCTGGATAAAAATTTAAGTTGATAAACTCTTAATTCAGAATTTCATCTTATTTCATAGTTAAGTTAGCTACGGGTGTGCTGTGAAGGAAGAATAAAAATCCCTGCGTCAGAAGTACTTGCGACCCTCTGCTTTCCAGTTAAACTAGATGAAACTTATTAGAACAGTATGTAGTGGTTATCCAAAAACAAACAAACAAACAAAGTTATACTCTTAACATTTTAGAGGCTAGAGCAATGGTTGTGTAGAGTTAATTCCCAGACAAGAGACGTCCCGAGATGATGCCTAGATTATCAGAAATGAGAATACTTTTTTGTGGTTGCTGCCAAGAGCCTTGCTCAAGGCACCAGGTGTGCGAGCAACCATACCTACAGTACTTGCAG
>NW_008602794.1:0-15286 GCF_000691845.1 Merops nubicus | reverse complement strand
CGAGTGACCCCCAGCTGGGCCGGCTGCAGCTCGCTGCAGCTCCTGCCAGCTCAGGGGGAAAAACCAGCCCTACCCCAGCCCAACCGGGACAGCATTGCCATCTTGGTGGCACTTCAGCAGCTGTCTGGAGACTCCAGTGCTAATCTCATCTCATAAAACATAGCTGTAGGTTCAGTTTGGCAGCAGAGTCATGTTTTTCTGTCACCAAGGCATAGGCAGAACAAAAATACTTTGTCCAGCAAGGTGTTAGCACACCTATACTCTCCTGGTTTGGGGCAAAACAGAGCTGGTTCTGCTCAATGATTTTATTTTTTAACTAAAGCTCTTCTAATTAACTTCTCTGTCTGAAGTTAGCATCATGACAAAACTTATCATGTCTCCATGTCCAAAACTTAAATTACGTTGTTTCTGACTCCCCTTGACACACTGGTCAGAGCAACATTTCAGACTGCTCCTACCTCCCAATCTGGATGTTCATGTTTCACCTTGATTCACCGTCTGTTCAGTGAATATGCCTCTTTTGTAATACCATGCATATTGTTCCACCCTTCCAACTGAATTAGCACAATCTTGAATAGACAGCTTGTCCATCAATCACAGCTGTCTCTGAGGATTGCTTTGAGTCGTGTTTCAGTGAAGCTGTTAGATGAGTGTGCATACTGATCAGTCCTCCAGCAAGGCCTGCCCATCGTCTCCACTGCTTGAACAGTGATCTATATTTCATTCTAGAAAAAAAAAAAACAAAAAAAAAAACAAAAAAAAAACACACACACACAAACAAACAAACAAAAAAAACCCAGGTATGTGTTTGCAAGAAAGACTCTTGGTTTTTTAAACTCCAATGGAATAAACAATGTTCTCTGGATGCTGAGTGAGGTCCACACTTTTCTCATTTCCCACCTCCCCATGATCTTCAGCAGCTCAGTGTGGTTGGTTTTGGGAGTCCCAGTCTGAGTCACTAATTCCGTTATGGTTTTATAAAAGGAAACCATTTACCTAACGCAGGGGTTTAGGCTTTGCAATGGAAACCAGGTGCTTAAAAGTTACATCTTACAGTGACCCACACTGCAAAACTAAAATCCTCCCATTTTGCTCAGGGCTTGAGTCATTCTTTTTGCAGGCACTTTCATTTCATATTGTGACCAATTTTGAATCCACCAGTGTGAAATAACAGAAACTTTATGTATAAATCATGTGTGATATAACCAGTTAAGAAATACCATTGGTGGCTTTTACCTTCTCACACATGATAACCATGGGGTCCTGGTTCTTCAGTAACCAAATAACTTATTTAGTTTGCTCCAGCTTGTCTGGTGCCTTCAGAAGTGAGTAAACTACTGTGCATCAGTCTCATCTTAGTATCGAGATGGAAAGGAGCTGGGATGTACGTGGAGGTTAGGGAACTGAGAAGTACCTCTGGTGGTAGTAGCGTGGCTGGCTGAGCTTGCAGTGTTTCCCTCAAATGTTTCAAGTGAACATACAAATACTGTAAATACAGCATCTGAATTATTCAGGGTCTTGAACATATTAGTCCATGTAATGTCTTGAGGAGCAGAGATTTGTTCTGAAATATAACTTGAATGAGAGCTATCCTGAGCATTTAGTGATTTGCAAGTTTGGAAGCATGGAAATATATTCTAACTTAAGGAACTTTAAAAAGCAAGTTAGATGAAAACAAAATTGTCAAAAAAATTATTTGGGAAAAAGTGAACCCAGTCCACTTCTTTTAAGCACAACTTTCAAACAATAAACTAGACAACCAATTACAAACCAGAACTTCTCTGTACTGATGGATATGTTCTAACAGTACATAACAGATTCTTCTTACATGTATATAACTGTATCAAATCCCCTTTAAAAATGTTACATTATACTATTTGTATGGATGTAGTTTCCATAAGCAAGATTCAGTTTTCTCCCAGTGTTACCTTGTGTCGCTGAGGCAAGTGAATTTTCTGGAGCCACACAAAGCCAATTCACCTGAAGGCAACAGTGCTTGAATGGTCATCCTGGCCTACTTCATGCATCCCTTTGGTCAGCTTCAAGAATGCTAATGATTCAAATGAAGACAATTTAGCACAAATGATGAAAGATATGCTTTTCTTCACATACATGTTGTTATTGGTGAATAGTGTGAGTGGTATTAAGTCCACGCTTTATCACTTCCTTCTGCCAAGTTACATGAGTCAAGTGGCAGCACAGGACCTGGCCAATCTTTAAATACAGCTTCAATGCATCCTGCCCTCAGGTACACGAATTAAATCAGATCCTAATGTCAGTTACACTGATGCACCTTTGGAATTTCTCTATGGACAACACTGAGCTCCAGGCAAATAGCAATAACACTGTAAGTGTGGACTCTGATCTCTCACAGATTTATTTATTTATTTTTAAAGTAATATCTCACATGCCTAATGATGTAGTTAATTCTCTGAAGACTTTATATTTGTAACCACTATATTACAGTCCAAGAAAGAGGTAAGCAAGGACTCCAAAGGTGTATTATTGGCCAATACATATTTCCAGATATAATACATACCATGATAGCTTTATTGTCACTCAGATGAAGAGAATTAACCTAGTAACCTCTAGATGGTTGAATTATTAAAGCAAGCCTCACTGGTCTGTCACAAAACTACTTATGGGAAAGACTGGGATACTTTCTACACAGAACATCCTGACAAGATTGATCACTCACTTTTCCTTTCACTGAAAATGAATGCTCAGTATCTCTGGGATTTCTAAAGAGTTTAACAGATCTGTGAATTTGTAGTTGCAGACACTGGTGGTGCATGGATCTTAGCCTTTTCCCTCTATTCACTTCAAAAGGCACTCTGTGCTTGAGGAAAAGAAGGGAATGAAAGGGTTTGTTCACTCTAGGCTAGATGGACTAGCTCGTCTAATTCTGATGAACAGGATGCATCTGTGGAAGAAAAAAAAAAACAACTAAACAAATGAACAAAAAAAAATCAGAATAAGAGAAAATTAAGGAAAAAAAAATTAAAATCTTCATGGTTTTGTGCATCCTGGACAAGAGATAATTCTGTAAGACTACCTCTAAGTGAGTAAAAATTAGAACAGCTTTTGTGTTCATCTCTACTTTGCTGGGACAATGGGAGCTTTTAAGACTCTGTCCATACTATACTGCAAAAAGACACAGAACAATCACAATCCTCTCCTGTGCTGGTTGGAGCCAAGCTCTGCTCCAACACACGTAATCCTCAAATCCTTTACACCTCTTTTCCTCAGGCTGCACTCCCAGTGAAGCTGTATCTGGTGGCATTGTTCCCTAAATAAATTAACTTATATTTCTTCCAAATTTTATGTTATTTTGCTATTTTCAGATGTAGTTTTGAATCTTAAGTCTCTGTCTTACAGCATTTTCCCACTGGTATTAAGATACAATTGAAATAATACCTTTGAACATGAGATCAACAGCAAAAAGAAATGCTGGATATCTTTATGGTTTCTATGATGTACAGGAATCATATAACATGCAAGAAAAATGGAAAAACTCAAGGAAGATCTTTGGAAGAAGGTATTTCCTTCTCTGCTATATAATGTGCTTCTTTTCTAACCTGCGAAGATTGTGTTTCAAGAATAATTTTAAAGGCAGCTTCTTGTCACAAAAAGGGGCTTTATTCTACTGTCTTACTAAAGCTTTAAAATAGGGAACCAGAAATAGCATCCCCAAATTGGAATCTGACCTGTGCTGTGATTAACAACTGACTGATTTAAGTGATGGGATCTCTGTTCAGTGTGTGTTTGGTTATGGGAGGTCTAAGGAAGAGGAGAATGACATTTCCCTGGAGAACTTCAATCCTCTCTGTTTATGTGTGGGTTTGGGTGTATAAGTACACATAATTTACATGTTAACTTCAAGCCAGACCAGCAGCAAGAAGGATAAGAAGCCTGAGAGGGCCAGTTACCACACAGACAGAGGGACAGGGTTTGGATAATGGAGAGCCCAGGGTATGAAGGCCAACCACTGGGGAGACATTTGTCTGGACCAGCCTGAGTGTGGCAGTAAAAGGAGGTCTGAGTGCCAGCAAAGGGGGTGAAGCGGCAAACCTTGGTGGTTGGTGTGGCCAGGGGCCAGCACCTGGGAGGGACTCCAGAGATCTGGGGTCCACTAGCAGACTTCCCTCCTGGACAGCAGAAGAGGAGAAACGAGATGAGGTTGTCTATATGGGTGCTGTGTGTTTCCTGATCTATTTGTGTATGTGTGTGTATGTGCCTGTGGGATACACATCCAGCTTCGCTGCTGAGTGGACCTGAGGAGAGGAGTAGCTCACATCTATCAGTGTACTAGATTTGGCAATTCCCAACAAAATGCTGGCACCCTCTTCAGGTGATTGTCCCCTTGACCATCTCAGTTAACATAATAATCAGGCTTTCCATACAAACCAGATCGTGGCAGCTCCACTATGTTCTGCTTCCACTGCTACAGACTTACTAAAGCCACTGACTTTGACCACATCAAAATTGGACAGTTCTGGACAACTAAAGTATGATTATCCAGGTATTGACGTGGGAGTGGCTCTCCCCTTACAAAACGCCATTCAGTACCAATACAACTTTGGATTTAGAGAGGAACAAAGTTGGTTTAATTTTTTATATAATACTGTAGCTGTATTTTCAGCTAAATTCACTTTTTAAACTTAACACCGTTAACACCCAAGACTAGGCAGGGTGGCAGATGCCAGTGTTCTTCCCATCACAGCAAGACATGATGTAATATCCTTTCTGGATTTACCTGCCCTTCTATTTGTCATTCAGTGCTCCTGATGCCACAGGCATCAAGGGAAAATTTGCCATCTAATTCATCTGCAACTTTTGGTAACTGTCCAGCAGTGAACTGTCTAAAAACCTTTCTCTTGCTAGGAAGGCATCATTTGTTCTTTTTCCCTTGTCTGAGAACTCTTTCTGTTGCTCTCCTCTCGGAATGGGTGGGACAGGGTTTCAGGATTTGTGAGGGAGGAAATTATGCCTTTTGTTGAATAGCTTCTTCTAAGAGATGTTTTATCTCTAGCAGAGGGAGGCTCACATCTAATCCAAACTGTTTCACTGTCATCCTACAATTAACAGTTGAAAAGCTATTTCCTGTCTTCTTAAGCTTCAGTTCCTTCAGTTTATTTGGTACGGTCCTCACGTTATGACCATCTCCCAGTGAGTCTGTCTTTGAGATGAGCATAACAAGTAGAAGTACTCCTTGAGGTCTATGTTGGGTTCCACTGTAATTAGTGAGCAGGAGGTGATCTTGTAACTTATGAACCACAGCCATGTCAATGGTTTCTTCAGAAAGGAAAGATGAAACGAGTAGGGCAGATAGTGACTGGAGTTTCATCTTACACAATTCAGAAGCATGGAGAGAAAACTTCCTCTGCACTGGGGAGTGAAAGAGGCTCAGAAAATGAACTTGACTGCTGAAGCCGATCGGCATCCATATTGCTTAAGTATTATTATGGTCCTTGCTCTCTTTTGGACTATTCAGATAAGTTGTCACAAGTTCCAATGCCACCAAAACAATGAGGCTTATTTTCCTTTCACCTGTACTAGTATAAAAGTAAAATCATTCCATCATTGTAAAAGTACAACAAAACCAATTATGTATTTTTTTTTCGTCTTCAGCTATCCAGATTCAGGTGGTCTTGCTTCTTCTGGATGAGAGTTAGCTGAAATGACACAACTAACTGAGAATTCTTGAGTTGTAGTAACAAGGTCTTGATTTTTCAAGGAGACTCTCCTGCTTCCTGTTAATAATTGCATGATAATTAGTCTTCAGAAGAATACATTGTTCTCCTTAAAAGATTCTGTGATGTCTGTAAGTTATACAAGTCATACAAGTCCTTTTTGACCAACCTGACCTCCTTCTATGATTAGGTGACCCCTCTAGTGGATGAGGGAAAAGCGGTGGATGTTTTCTACCTGAACTTCAGTAAGGGATTTGATACCATTTCCCAATTCTGTTCAGTGATTTTAATTCTCAGCTAAGTCTCTTCCAAATAACTGCAATTTCTGAAGCTAATGGCGTGTATTCTTAGTGTCTGCTTCTAGAATTGATAGCACTTGATGTTTAGAGTCTGTTCAGTGATTTTAATTCTCAGCTAAATCTCTTCCAAATAACTGCACTTTCTGAAGCTAATGGCGTGTATTCTCAGTGTCTGCTTCTAGAATTGGTAGCACTTGATGTTTAGAGGTACTTCAAAGGACTTGTATGCTGAACTATTCTCGCTTGTACTTACTCCTATAGAAACCAAGGTCACTGCTAAATCTTGTGTACCATGTATGGGTGCCATAAGTGAAGGGACCATAAGTAAGTAAAAAAGTCACACATGTGGGAAGGAGAGGATAGAACAGGTGACCTAAACCTGACCAACAAGATATTCCATTCTGTACATGTAATTTTAAGTGTCAGTTTAAGGGATCACAGGGGTTAAGTTCTCTTCTTCAATGGCCAGCATCCGGGGAGGACCCTGCCTTGCTGTTTTCAATCTTGACCTGTGTGTTCCTGAGTCAAGTTTTCAAATCCAGTTCCTGACTCCAGTTCTTGTCTGCCACTGAGTCCAGTTTGGGACTGTCATGGATCCAGCCAGGAGCTGAGCATTATGGGGGCACTCACTCACCACCCCACACCCCTGAAAGGGAAGGAGAAAAGGGAGGAAAATACAAAACCCTGTGGGCTGAGATAGGGAGAATTTAATACAACGCAAAAGGAGCAATAAACAACGGTAATAACAATAACAGTAATGAAACAATATACAAAGCAAGTGAGACAAAGACAGGCCACACCAGCTCCCAATGGAAACCCAACACCAGCCAGCCAGTGATTCCAGACTGCCCAGAGAAACCACACTCCTAGCCCAGCCCCTTGCACCTCGGACATGATGTCAGGATGGCATCGAATAGCTTACCAGCTGGTTCAGTTGTCTATCCCAGCTGTGCCACCTCCCAATTTCTGGTCAAAATTAACCCTACCCTAGCCGAACCAGGACAGGGACTTCCCTAGTGCCTGCTCCACAGCATCAGCAGTGACAGTAACATGATTGATTTTGGGGGCTTGGGTTCAATATTGGTTTTGTATATATTGGAATACATTTAATTTTGTTGTGATTGTTTCATTACAGCTGTTTTAGTTTTATTTTCCAATAAGTCTCTCTCCTTTATTCCCTTTCTCTTTCCTCTGGGGAAGGAAAAAGGGTTAATAGTGTCTGTGATTCGTCTGGTGACCAGCCTGGCCTCAACCCATGACATGAAGAGATGGCTTTGAAATATTTCTCCAACGTTCTGTGGTATTTTGATGGATTTGTACATCTGAAATGTTCTAATTATGTATTTACTACAATTTTTCAGATTACGTTTAGATTGATTAATATAAATCAGCAATGCAGAATAATAAAGAATTGCCTCTACAAATATAGCAGCATTAATATGTCTTTCCAATTAACTTTATACAGTTAGTTTGCATTGGTTAGAATTGCCTACAGTAATGTGGAGTTCTTCAAGTTCATTTAAGTGCTGAAACCCTTTCTGATATGTCAGGAAACCTAAGCTGGGGCAGCTGACATACTGTAATAAGAACACATGGGATGGACACTTGAATGTAGACTGCCTTCGAGCAAACATGGGGTGCTTTAAGGTAATAAAAGTGAATTGAAGTCTAAGAGAAGAAGGATTTATACTAATGCAAAGAGAAAAAAGTTCATGCTGTTCCCTACTAAATATAGTTCCTCATATTCACTATAACCACCAAGCCTGAGACTGACACAACTGCCTGAGCAACATAGGCAGCCAGTGGGGAGAAGGGAAACTTTTATGGCACCATTCATTTGGCCTTTTTCAGACACTGATATTGAGTTTGAAATGCTTTATGCCCTATGTGTCAAAAGGCTTATCTCCTTAATCACAAAGGAACACACAGGAACAGTTTCAGGCAGAGGAGCCCAAATAACCTAATCAGAGAAAATTAAGCACCCTGACCTGGCTCATGCCAGGGCTGTGAAAGAGGAACCATCAACCTAATGGTCCAGAGATGACACCAATCAGAGAGTCAACAAGAGATGCTCTCTTGGTCAACTTACAGGCTGAGGAAGGTTACCGCCTAGAGACATCTGGGACACATTATGGGATGTAAGGGGAAAACATCTTGGAATTATAAGACTTAGTATGGGATGTTTAGGGGAAAGACTAAAAGATGGGGAAAGGGAGGGATCAAAGTGCTTTGGAGAGCTACCAGAGTGGTAAAAGAGAAGGAATAAGGGAATAAAAGCTATAGGTTTTGTGTAAGCAGGTTGCTGACCGCTGCACTTGCCCAGCCACACGTACCAGTCTAGTCTGATCACCATTGTGTCCTGTTTTCTTCACTCCATTTCTCTAGGCAAGGGGGCTCTGTGTGCATGTGTGTGTATGGAGGTCTGAGTGTCAGCAACTGGAGGAGGTACAACAAGTCTCATGTGAAGGTTTGCATGCCTGTAGTGTCACCAGTTGGGGAGAACAGGGTGCATGCAGGTTGTGTGGCTGTGAGCATCCCTGTGTATAGGCACTGTGTGTGAAGATGAAGGTAGATGTGCTTCAGAGTAGAAGAGGCTTGAAAGCTGTGTACTGAAGCAATCATAGGTACACAGGAGAGTCAGAGGGAACTGGGGGAACCAGAGGAGGTCCTGGCTTCTGGAGACGCCAAGGTCTGCCTGTTAGCTGAGAGAAATAAGATCAGGCCATTGGAGCTCTTTGTGTTGTGTGGAATCTGATTTGTGTGGCTTCCCATGAATGGAAGCACACACACTGTGTGTATGTGTGCACACGTGCCCATTGGGACACACGCTCAGCCCTGAACTGGCTGGACCTGGGCACACCGAGCAGCAGCCACCTCACCTCTGTCAGGCTGCTGGGCTGGGCATCTCCTAACGCCCTGGAGGTTCTGGTTCTGTCCACTGACCGCAGAGGGTCTAAGTAGCTCGTTCACATTAGGCCATCCATGCAATAAGTGTTTGCATACGGGCAGAGAAATGTCTTTCTGGGAAGCTGGATGAGTGAAGCGCAGGTGCACAGCGCTGCCTGTGGATCAGAGACAGTGCCCTTTGCTACCTCTCACACAGCCTAAAGAAACAACAACCTGAACAGCCTGAAAGCATCACCCAGTGTGCAAGCAGCACACCTCTCCCAAAATCAGCAGCCCACCTGCATGAGCAGAGAGCAGCAGGGGAGAGCTCCCTGCATCCCTAACACACAGGCTGGCCAGGGAGGTTGTGTAACGTGCTGCTCTCCACTCCCATGAGCAGTACTTTGGAATTTAAAGAAAAGTGAAAGCTCACAAAGGCTTCCAGGCTGAAGTGCCACTTTTACGTGCACAAACAATTCTCACCCAGCGAGATGCATTCGTACTTTTGTATGCAAAGTGCTGTGAAAAATTAACAAGGGCAGAGTATGTGCAGTCCCTGGGATCCCTTCCAGCATGTGTGCTCGGTTATTTCCATAAGCCAAAACCCATTACCTTTCTGATCTATGCCTTACTGATTGTGCTCTAGGCTGTTAACTCTCAAGTCCCCTGAATACCAGAATGTTCTGGTCATTACATTACACAAATGGAACCCCTCTATTTCTAAAAAGCTCGGGGCTGGTTGCTGAGCTACACCACAGTGAATTTGTAATGCTATTCTGAAGTTTGACAACTGAGTCTGGTTTAAATTCATGTAAATGGAATTAAAAACTATTGCATAGGTTCCCGTTTACAAAATGTGTTATCTCCACATCAGTGAAGATGTCTTTTTTTCTGGGCATATGATGAACCAATAATTAGAGTACAGAACTGTTGTGTAAAGATTACTGATTGCCAGCTGATCACCCAGAGACATTCCTATTACAGTCTGGAAGAAAAAGTATTCCATTATGTATCTCATAAACAATGTCCTTGTTTGCAGGGGAAGGGAAAGTATTTTGAAACAGGAATTCTTTGGGAGTTCTTGAAGAAATACTCTATATTGCAAGCAAACAATTTATAATATGTATTTTCCTTCTTGAACACTGTGTCTCTGTCATATAAAGAAAAAGCTTATGGCAAAATTAATTTGTATCCTGACCTTTCACTTTTACTTTTTTCTCTTCAGCTTGACCTACTCACAGCCTCAGGATCACTGTATGAATATACACAGTTCTTAAAATCCCTTGACATTACAGGCCTGTTCTTTAAATAATATATTTCTGTATGAATTACTCATGGCTATATAGGCATGACCAGACCTTTCCCTTGCAAACAAAAAAAGAATCAATTAAACACATACACTTTAAAAAACAAAACAAAACAAAAACACACAAAAAAAAAAAAACTCACCTAAAATTGTGTGGCATTTAAAATGTTATCTAGTTACAGAATAGTTAAAGGAAAGAAATAAGATTTGGCTGGTGAGAATTTTGGCAACACTGATCAAAAAAAGGCAAATGACTAGAAAGGGCATATTGTTATAGCACTTTATTGTATGAATTCAAAACAGTGGATATGCAGCAAGTTGGTATATTTGAAAACTGGCTGTGCCTTGGATCTTTGTATTGTTTTATCAGATTATCTTCTTCCTTAGCCAAGGCACAGCCCTGTCTTTGCTGCACTCAGAAAAATACCTGCTCCATATTAGGCATGGGATATGCAAAGCATCAGGAAACGTTGCATACATGAAGAATAGTCTATGCTAAAACATTTTACATATTCCTGGAAATTTTCAGCTAGCATACCATGTTTGCTTACACAGAAACTTCACCCCTCCCTCTAGCTTCCCTCCCTACACCCTGTTCTTTGTTTTTCTTTCAGAAACAAAGGTCTTGCCAAAAGGGTGTTCCTAAATTATCAATAATTTTGGGTTTGTGTCTGGTAGAGGACATAGCCATTTTTTGCATACATCAATACATGGCACATATACTGCATGAAGTGCTCTGTGTTCCTTCTACAGTTTATTCAGGGCAGTAGAAAATGAAGCCCACTTCATGGCTTTTCTGAGTGATACTACATGACCGATAATGCAGGGAAGCAAAGGAACTGAAAGCAGTCCTAGAATATGAATATGCAGATAGCTAATGATGCTGCAAATCATATGTTGTCCAGATATTTTGACACCTCAGATGCCTACTACCTAACTTTTTTTGGACATAAGCAGGCAATTTCTGAAAGCTAATTGGAATACAAATACACATTGTCCATATGATTTCATTAAGCTTGTCAGAAGGAAATTGAGATAGAAAATATATGTTTAGGCAAATACATTTCAATTTAAACCTTATTTGTTGATGCCTGTGGGTATTACAAAAGTCTAGGGCAACAAAGATGTAATGAAATGCAGGATGTAATTGGTGGCATCAAAGAAAAACCTTCTGGAATGTTCACATTGGTTTCAGATGCATGTCCAGCTCTGCAAGTGTTTTGTAACTCATTCTTGAGAGACAATAGCAAGATTTTGGACTCACAGATAAATTACAGGGCATAACATAACTTCTGCTTCTGAAATATTCTGCCCCCTCATTAAAGGAAACTCCTGAAGGTGAAGCAGCGTACAGGAAGACAGATAAATGAGAGGTGAGGGAAGTTGTCATATGAGGAAAAAAAAGAGTCAAATTTCTTTATTTGAGTTTAGGATGTATCACACTCCATATTTCTGATTAGTCACTGTTCAAACAACTTACTGTCATTTTGTGCTGACAGAAACATCTGTCTTTTAATTAAAAAAAAATAATAAACTCAAAGAAAGTAAAAAGGTATATACGATCAGTTAGGTAGATGACTTTATTTTCCTGTCTTCTCTTTTCTTAGTCTTCTTTCTGGTTCATTGAAGTTCAAGGACTACAGAAAAAAGAAGTTGGTCAGTAATTGTGGTACACATTTCTTCCTTGAGCAAGGCTGGATTGGGAGTTCAATTAGAGAGCTTTCTGTTCCCATCTGTTCTGCAATTGGGGTCTCATCCGAGAAGAAATAGAAAGGAGACAAGTGTCATGCCAGGAATAGTTCAGATGGATATCAAAGGATGTTTGTAGCCTGTTGTGGTTTCTCCTTGTTTGATATGTTGAACTAAATGTCAGTCTACAACAGACCTCCCAAGATATGAGTGTTTCCTTTTCTAAACGTGTAATACATCACAACTCTTGGGAGATACCTTCATCTCTGGAAGTGCAGGGAGACGTGAATGTGTTTGAACACATTGGACTGTAAGACACAATCAGAAGTCAGGAAGAACAAATTAGGAATGCTGTTGATGAAGTCTGTACTTAGTCTTTATCTCTTAATCTCCCTTCTATGACCAAGGGAGAGGTTTCTCCCAGGGACCATGTAGAGCGAGAACCCAACTCAAGAAGCTCTTAGCAGCCTGGTGGAGCAGCCCCAGGCAGTCGTGAAGGGGCGAGTCAGAGAAGAGCTGCTTCCTGGGGGTGATTTTCCTTGTGGGACTCAGTTCGTTCATGTGTGGGCAGGTTCCCATTCCTCTGCTGCATTAAAAGGGACTGCCAAAGAGTGAAAGTGATGCATGTTATAATTTTCTCTGTCAGTAGAACTGTAATCTATTTATCACTCCTTCAAATACAGCTTAATTTGTTAACTTAAAACACAGCCTTTGAACATGATAACATGTTAATTTTATTATATAATCCATGAAGATTCAATAATTAAATGTACTTTTAAACCTTACTCTATGCCTTGTTTTGAATGATTCCTATGTTTTAATTTTAATTCCTTTTCTAGGACTACATCATCTCATGTTTTGAATTATCAGTACCCACAAACCTTGTTTCAACTTGCAGGAAGACTAAGTTCAAATTAATACAGTTCTCTTTCCTTTTCCTTCTAAAACTTGAAATTCTCAAATTTCCTTTATACATTTTCAAAATCTTCAACTTGTTTATTTTCCCTTTGTTATAATAAATCAGAAGGAAGGTTGCATTCAACAAGAATGCAGGCTACTGTGATAACACCAGTGACAGTGACATTTTATGAGCTGCATTTTGGCTACATCTTAACTTGCCAAAGGTATGCCTTTTGAACTGAGCTCCTGACAGCTGCCTTTGCCTGGAGAGGTGAGAAACCACCAACTCAGTAATGGGGCACTTCAGATTTGATTAGTGCTGCAGTGTTAGTGCTTGATTATGCCTGTTTCTGGCTGGCTGAGTTAAAGTAATCACCATTTCCCTTTCCTTGCACTGTCTCAACTATTTGTTGGTGGACCCTGCTGTCAGCTACTGTTTCCTCAGAAACGTTCACGATGTCATTTGCATCAAAATGAGGACTCTTAGCAAAGATGAACCATTTGATCTGCCCACCCCGTTCAGACAGAAATGAGTTAGGGAGGCCTCATGTGTGCAAACTACCACAAGATCTGAGTGAGCAGAAGTCCCCAGGGGAAAGGTAGCTGCGAGGGCTGCTGGTAATTTCTTCAGCCAGCAAAGAGGAAATATGATTCTTGTCTGACTCTACAGCTGTGTACGAGCAGGTGCCTGCAAGAGCCCTAGGAGGAGATCATACCTGTGATAGAACCAGTGCTTCAGTTTCTAGGTTGACTGCATTCTACCTCTCTCCAGAGGATGCCAGGCAAAAGCTTCAGAGGCAAAAGCTTCTGGGAGCTTCAGAGAGTGTCTTCAGTGTGCTCCAAGTATTTTACACCCGAAAGGCTTGAAGAGATGGAATCCATCAGCTGCATTCACAATAGCTTGGGCAGTAGTAAGACATAAGGTGCATGTTTGCTTGTAAGCTGGCTAGAACACCTAGTACATCCAATAGTGCTATCATATGGATTAAGTTTGGAGGTTTTTAAAGCTCTCCTATAAAAGGAAAAGACAAATAGCTCTATTACCTTGTAAAAATGGGGCTATCATTTCTAAGCTTTGAGCAAGCTGGACTCACATGTCCTCTTCTCATTACTGGAGTCTCAATTTATGGGGTGTGACAAGGAACATATTTAGGCTTGTGGGTCAACTCATGTCAGATATGGAGCAAATGTAAAAAACACTCTTAAAGAGGCATAATCTTCTGTTTAGCTAAACTGCTTGATTAAAGAAAATACAAACCAACCACCTTCCCCATCCCCTACCCCACAAAACCCTGTTTGAACAATAGTCTGAAATCATAATGTACTGAATTACTTTCACCATTTCAATTTGATGGAATAAACCTGTGGTGTGTTTTCATGGTTATTACTATACAGGATGAACAAACAAATGTATATCTAAAAAAGGACGTTTCTAAATTAAGAGTTAGCGTAAAGTTATGCTTAATGTTTAGTTTATCTTTTAGTACAATTTTGCCAAGCAAATTAGAAGAGACAGGAAATTAAGGGCAACAGATATATTGAATCGATTAGGGAAAGTTTCACATATTAAATCACCATGTTCATAAATACCATTCCAATACTGGCCATCAAACTGAAAAACTAATTGGTAGCAAAGTTCATTTTTTATTAGCATGATCTTGAGGTGGAAAAAAAAATTAAAAAAAGGAAGAACTAGCTTCTTTTCATTCTATCCATAACTAATGTTCTAGATAGCACAATGAGGCAATGGCCCCAAGGTCAACCATTCTCATAATGTCTACATGGAGATTCAGAACTTGTGGGATGCTGAAATACTGCTGGGCAACCCACGAGAAGCTGTCTAATTCTGAAGGCTTTCTTCTATTATTTAAAGAGGTTTTTGCATACGTACTGTCTCAGAAGCTCCTAGGTGTTGTGTGGATAAGCATTACAACATCATGGACTTTTGTGGGTACTGCATATACCTGTGGCAAGACTTTGGATAGCTACTTTTGTATTACTGCTCAGCCTATACCTTGCCTCTGCAGACAGCTGAAGTAACTGATTGATCCCTATTGGAACTTCAAGGTCCAGGGTTCCACCTGCTCTGCTTCTGGCTCTGAACATTTGCACATGGGCACAAGTGGGCAGGTACATAACATTGCCTAAAGCTCCAGTAGGATCCAGAAACACAGGCAGGTGCTACCATGCTCCATGAGAATCCAGGTGCTGTGGTTTCTCTGGGTAGTCCAAGCACATCGCAGGAGTTGCAGCCTCTACTTCCAGGATCATTGCTGGCATTTATCCAATGCAAAATGCAAAAACAGCCACAGGAGCAAAGAAAATGCTAAGCTGGCATTTACACATCCTAAGTGAGTGCCATAACAAACTGGTTGCAGAGTGACAGCCGGCTTCTGCCAATTCCTTTCTGGTTCATAAACACCATGGTTTTGGCTGTACAGTCATCCATAACAGGAGGACCACTGGTATCTCTACATAGCTTGCCTTCCATAAATCGATGGGTCCGGATGGGA